>NC_056741.1:1095069517-1095169517 GCF_019279795.1 Protopterus annectens
TTATATTTTGCAGGAAAAGTAATATGTGAACTCTGAAGCTAGAATTTTACTTTGCTATCAATACTAGGTAGAATTGTAACATTTGTACTTTCCACAAATGATAATGACCACTTATTTTTCAATTGGCTGTGTGAAAGAGTAATCTCTCAGGTAAACTCATGGTCCTTTGTAATTTTTCCTGACACATTCCATCCATCCATCCTTCTTCCACAACCTTGTTTTTCCCATTTTTGCACATGGGGTAGGGGTGTCACCTCAACAGTGACAATCATTTAGAGCCAAGGTTCACACAGCATGGTGACTAGCCCCAATTTTGCATAATAACTGTCATGTCATTACACAAAACAATCATGAAACAGCAGATATTGACCATCACATTTCAGAAATTAATATATGAAATTATTAGTCTATGTAAAAATGATTACACATTAAATCCTTTAAATAACAAGATTACAGAGGTTACTTTTAGTCAATCCTTGGAATTCTATAATTCTTATTCTAATACATTTGAATACTATATTAGGTAGCCATTTATATTACCTGCTAGAAGAATGTAGTTTGGAGGTCACAGACTAGGACTATAGGCAGCACTGATATTCATTGCACGTAGGCATAGCTGGAAGTTACTCTGGCTGCTGCTAAATGCAGCTGAGGCACAATTCATAGATAGCAGCTGCACTATGATACAACTCTCAGAACTAGCCTGAGAAAGTGATAAGCAAATGAAGGAATAATGAGATTTAAATGAAGAATATGTATACAAATCTTCATCTATGTTATGCAAATTAGAAGCTCTTCTCATGTTTGTGCGATTCATAGCCACTTTTTGATGCATTTCAGAGCTATAATAGGTAAAGTCACACCTTTTCTATCAACTTTGTAATCTACAAAGATGCTTGAATTTGCTACCAACTTAGCTGTCTCCCATTCTGAGTTGTACATCTTGGCCATGTCAAAACCAGGAGCACCCAGCAGTGCTCATCAATCAAGAAGAAAAGATATAGGCAGAGGCTGACCCATTAGAACTTTTCTGATAGATTCATAATGGACAGGGAAATAGTACTGGCTGTGGTGAATTTGTATGGCTTAAAGAAGGAAACTCTGGGGATGCTTAGTCTTCCTATCTCTGTGGACACCTAGATATTTATTGCCATCATATACTTGCCACAGGGACCTCCCAGAGACAAACTGAAGAATCTCTGGGTATTGCACGAGCTTCTGCCTTTAGGGATATTTCAGCAGTTCCTCAACATAGTCTTGGCAACTGTGGATCAGTACATCTATTTTCAGGTGTCACCTAAGCACTAAAGCAGTACCATGCATGCCTTCTATAGGATAGCATACTTCCCTGAGATGTTAGTTGTGACTGACTGCACCCATGTTGCCATTAGAGCCCCATATGGACCATGGGGGGAGCAGTATGAAACAGAAAGAGCTATCATTCTATTAACTGGCAGATAGTGGAAGAGGAATTGGTGCATTACCAATCCTTTAAATAACAAGATTACAGGGGTTACTTTTAGTCAATCCTTGGAATTCTATAATTCTTATTCTAATACATTTGAATACTTCATAGATAGCGGCTGCACTATGATACAACTCTCAGAACTAGCCTGAGAAAGTGATAAGCAAATGAAGGAATAATGAGATTTAAATGAAGAATATGTATAAAAATATTTGGCATATAAGCTCACTTTACCATCTCTTCCTGCACAGTGGGATTCCTCGTGGTCACCTAGTTGGCAAGTACCAAGCATTATAATGTTCCTGTTCTTAGCAGTTTCATTACCTTCACATTGGTAGTATAGGTAGTGCTTAGTATTAATGTCCCTTTCTTGTTATGTGGCCCATTTTACCTTGGCTAATAACCCCAAGCCGTAAACCCCAGGGGTTGCAAAGGAGCACTCCAACACCACCCTGTCCCAGACACAGATAGTCACTGAGAAAGTCTTTAGTCTGCTCAAAGCCTATTTCTATTCCCTGAACAAGCCTGAGGGTGCCCTTCAGTATGACCCAAATACTGCAAGCAGGATGTTTACTGCCTGCTGCATTCTGCACAACATGATCATACGTTGACCTGGTGTTCAGCTGCCACAATCGGTCACCAATAATGGGAGTGCAGCTCCATCTGTCATTCCTCCCAACAGTGATGGCAGCAGCATGGTAAACCTTCCAGCTTTTGTGCACTACATGGATGAGCAGGCAAAGAGGCAGTGTCTAGTCCACAACTATGGGCCATGACATTCACTTAGTAACAGTGAGCAAAAAGTTACACATAAAATATTTGATACATGCAGTGTTACTTGTGTGTTATGCTGTGTGGTGCATTGTCAGCTTTCACTGTACTTCTGACAATTTTTTACTTTTCAACTTCAGAGACTTTGCTTTTCAAATGAGGCCATGCTGAATACATTACTAATTAATAATGATTAGCATAGCATAGAGCTAATCGCAATATTCATATTAGCAGAGCTAACAATGATGTGAGTATTTCATCGCAGCTTAGACTGGTCACTTGAAATTCTTTACAAAGACAGTAACCCTTGCTTGAGTCTGGGCTTCCTTCCTGAAACTGACTATCTGGTGAAACTGCTATATAGCAGCATGGTTTTCTAAATCAGAACAATACATAGCAACAGCAATAAGCAAACCCCACACCTCTACATAGACACTGTGGTGTCTACTAATGTATGGAAGAGGAGAAACATCTGCAACCCATTCATTGCCTTCTCCACAGGGAGAGAAGACTTACTGACCTGGTCAGCTCTGACCATCAAGCCACCAGAGGCCTTCACTTCCACATCATTGGGAGTAACCCTCTCAAGGTCCATCGGGGGGGTGATTCAGGTCCTCTGGACCAGGGTGGTAACTGCATGCCACACCTCATCTCCATCCCTTTTGTGTCTGTCCACCATCTGTATGTCTTGCCACCACTCCAATCAGCCCACCAGTCTTCCTGTCTTGACTGCATTTTATGTTTATATGTCTTCCCTCAGCAGGGTGCCTTCTGTGTGGAGTCTGCTTGTCCCCTCTGCATTAGCCTGGGTTTCCTGTGGGTACTCCGGTTCCTTCCACATGCCTCACATTCCAAAGATATGCAACAGGTGGATTGGACACTCTAAAGTGGACACAGGTGTGAGTGTGTAGTGTGGAAGAAGTACCATGGCAGGGCTAGCCACCTAGTGGTGTAAACCTTGGCTCTAGATGAGTCATTAGTGAAGTGACACCCCGACCCCATGTCCAAAAAGGGAAAAAGGAGTTGTGGGTGGATGGATGGATAGATAAATGTCTTCTTGAACACTTCCCTAAGCCTCTCTCCCACAGCCTCTACCCTTACTCCTTCCCAATATCTGTCTTATTAAAAAAAATGGAAAAAGGGTGTCTATCCCCTGTAAAAATATAGTACCCCTTGTCTTCCCCCACCTCCAGCACAATGTTCTTAATTGTCTTTCTACTGTGAGTTCCTTGTCTTATCTCCCCCTTGTTTCCAGCTTTCCTCTCTGAGCCCTTTCAAATTTTATAAAATCCCAGTTGGGGTGCTCATATAAGGACTCCCTTTACAGTGAACTGATAAAACCTTAAAGTAGTTTGAGTCAATTGCAGGACAGAGGTGTTCAGTACAACTCCACTCAGATTATCACAGAAGAGCTCATGAAATCTGTACAGGCTTGCACCAGCAGCCACCTTGGAAAAATAACTGATAGCATTTGTGACTTTATACACATACATCATCTGCCCATAACTACAGTAGGTTTATCCATTTTACACAATTTCAAATGTGCAAAGCTGCTGTGGACATTTCATCACTGGGTTGAGATTTTACAAAATCAGCATTGCTTGTTTGCATCTAGTTGGACAGGCGCAGAGTCATTTTTCACCAATTTTCATTGCACACGTGAATTGTGAGACTATGAACATCATCCTATAAGTTTTTTCTCTTACAAAGTACTACAGACAGATACAAAACAATATAACGGAGGCTCAGACAAGCAAAGTCTAGGCCTTTCAAAATCCTAGTTTTATGCATTTTTCTAAAGATTTACAAGAATGTAGCTATGGTGTAATAATGTACCAAGAGCAGCACCACTGTGCCAGAGGGAGAGAGAAAGAGAGAGAGAGTGAGAGAGAAAGAGCAAACACTGAATAAGACTATAATCAGCTAATGAGCTTCAGACTGTGGTCCTGGGTTTGATTCCTTCATTCACTGTCTGTGTACAGTGGGACTCTGAGAAAGTTACTTGACTAAGCCTAATCTGAAAAGATACCTTTATGACTAATAGGATTTAATAAATAAATAAAAACAAGCTTTAGCAGAATACTAAAATCTGTCTTATCTGAAGCATGACAGCTGTGATAACTTTAACAACGTGACTTTTTCTGTGATCACTAATGCATATATCAGTAGTCTATGTCACTTATGGGGGAATGAAAGACTCTACCACTCTGCAATGAAAATATGAAGTACAAATCCCAAATACATAACAGTACTTGAAATCTACAAATGCATATGGTAGAGGTGTCATACACAAAAGGCACTCTATTCTTTGGTATTGAATAACATCCAGAAGACTATTATTTGTTTAATGATTATCTGAAAAAAGAACAGCCACACAGCTATGCTCAAAGCCAGATCCAACAATAGGCAACCTAAGCAGCAGAAAAAAAGAGAAAGCACACCAGTCCACAGAGACTCCAACTAGACACTTGTAGTGTGCAAAATAACAAATAAGTTCAAAGACAACATCAGGATGCGTTAAAAAAGATGAGCTCTTTTGTTTTATTAGTATAAAACTTCATCAGATCATGGGCTGGTGGGTTCTCTTTTTTTAGTTTGTAGTATTTTTAGTTTGTCAGCCTAGGCAGCTGCCTAGGGCCCATTGGCTGGGGCGGGCCGAATTTGCTAAAAAATAAAATGATTTAAACAAACCCGTCATTGTACCTCATCATGATGAACCTAAATCCATGTGCTCAGCATCAACAATGTATCTGGAAATGCTCATGACAGGGTGGGAGAGTTTGAGTGAGAAATAGTAGCAACAGCTGTTCCAGGAGATTCACAGGGAATTGGTAGTAATGGACAAAATACACAGAAAGGAGATTTGAGCTGAGAGAAATGTCAGTTTCTGGATATTTGCAGTAGCAAACCACAGTGAGTGCTGAGGTTTTAATGTTTGTGTGTGCATGTTTGTGTGCGTGTGTGTCTAAAAATGCCCCAGTTAGGGGAACTGTCTAATTAAGTGACTTTGCTCAGACTCAAACCCTGAACCTTAAGTACTGCAAGGCAAGAGCCTTATCCTCCAAATCAACTGCCAAGTCTCCCTTAACTTTTTTTTTTTAATATTGCAGGTTACGGTCTGTCAGTTTAAGTCATAGCTTGACTGTTCATAGTTTGTGTCAGTGGTGCAACAGATAGTAGACATACCTTTAGTCCAGAAGGCTATGGATTCTATTCCCACAAATGGTGGAGCAATTGCTGACATTGCAGTGCAGCATATGGAGGGTGCTGCACATCCTGTGTATGCCTTTCTTTGGTTGAGATGCTAAATAGATGTCCCATCTGCTTGAGTCGGTGGTAGCTCATGTGGATGTAAAAGATCCCACAGCACCTGTTAAAAAGAGTAGGGGGAGTTTTCTGATATCTTGGTCATATTTTCCCTAATAGAATAAATACCATCTTGGGTCTCCCCTGAAGAGAGGCCAACAACCCTTTAACAAGGGATAAAACAATAAAATACATCTTGATGCAAAACCTGTTACTCTATTAAATTTTTAAGTGATTTAGAATAATCTGTACTTACCTTTCTCCAGTTTTGCAGAACATATCTGATTTTGCCTCTTATTTATGCCCTGTTTTTGAGTAAGTCACTTAACTAGATAGTACTTTGGGGCAACTGGAAATAGGGCTATGCTCCTCAACCAAGCTCTTTGATACCTGACTTTGTCCTGGTATTTCGGCAACATTTTTATGAGAAATGCATAATAATCTATCCATGAACCTGCTACTACTATTACCAATGCTACACACATGGAGGGCACATTACTATCTAAACTGCCCAACCATGGGCCTGAAAAATTTGCAACCATATCCAATCCACATGGCTCCAGAACTCTAGATGGTCCCAACAGCCCCAGTGGTGAGAAACATTGTCACATGTAACATGAACAACCATATTACTCTCTCATGGAAACTAGCAGTCTAACAGCTTTTTTTTGTGCACACTAGCAATGCATATAGACCACTGGAAGAAAACAAATTGTGACAGCCACTACACAGTTCCAGAATAATGACTAGGCCACCACTATAGATGGAGTGCTTGCATTTCCTGATACCAAAGTAAGGTACTGGAAATAAGGGTAGTCGATGAAAGAAGTACTCACTTGAACCAACAAAACAATCATTAAAGGATGAAATGTTATGAAATGTGTGGTTTTGTCATATGAGTATGTCTTACATGTTTGTGTCCACTTTTCTGAGAGACAATGACACTAGTATGCAGTGCATTGGTCTTCTTGTCAATGTACATTGGATATGTGTCATATTTACCTGTAGATTACAACCAGCTCTGTGGATTGTGCTGATTATGTGTAGTTTTATTTTAGTTTCCCTAGAGAGATTTTATACAGTTGCAAAAACATCTTAATTTGCCTGTTTATTTATCCTACAGCCAGTGCATTGCTTTCTTTTGGCATACGTATCCTTAACACACTTATGAAACAACATGGTTTGTGTTATTTCTTCATTCAAAAAATGTTGGCAGTGTTTTATATCAGGAACATTTATCTCTATATGTCGAATTCATATCCAGTTTTGTACAGTGTTACAAATGTTCATATTGTATTGTATCATACTGACATTATCACCTTTTTTTTTTAACCATAACTATTGTATTAAATTTTGCTAACCACACAAAGCAAAAAACTAAAATAACTGAAATAAGCGGAAAACGGACGAAGCAGCTACAGCACGGACTGTTTAATGTTAGCGCTTTCGGTTAAGGATATTCCTCCACCTTCTTCAGACATATACAATACCAAACACACAGCACTGCTTTTTATACATAACAACTAATTAGAAACAATTGAAATAATTAATTAAATTAAACACTTGATTGTCTACAACGCAATAACTTAAAGGGCTAATACCTTTAACCAAGTACATGATTTTTTTAAAAATATGATAATACAATTAACTAAACTATATTCTCTACGTGAATTTCTTATAGATAAAAGTCTGTAATAATAAAATATTTATATTATTGAAATATTTATATTAAAGTTAAAAAACAGGACAATAACATCAAATCCAACTATTGTCAACCCTCCATGGCAAATTAGAACACTTGCCCATTTACCCCCAGGGTTGAATGAGTATGCATCTATTAAATGCATTCTCAAATTAAAAGCACTGAAGAGATGAGGTTGTTATTATGTTTTCTCACTATGGGGATAACATCTCTACGGTTTATGTATGTATTGAGAGTTAGACAGACACATTTAACAAAAATTTGGTTTCTTTTAAATGGTGATAATGTTATTAACAAAAAAGTACTTATTACTATTGTTATTATTTTTTATTACTGGTTTATTTTTATTCTTATTGAGAATATATGTAGATGCATTTATGAAGTAGTTTGGTTTCTCCACACAGGAAGTAGTGCTATTCAATTGCACAGAACTTCTATATAATAATATATTTACATGTATGCTGGAGGGTTGACAATAGTTGGATTTGATGTTATTGTCCTGTTTTTTAACTTTAATATAAATATTTCAATAATATAAATATTTTATTATTACAGATCTATAAGAAATTTATGTAGAGAATATAGTTTAGTTAATTGTATTATCATATTTTTAAAAAAATCATGTACTTGGTTAAAGGTATTAGCCCTTTAAGTTATCGCGTTGTAGACAATCAAGTGTTTAATTTAATTAATTATTTCAATTGTTTCTAATTAGTTGTTATGTATAAAAAGCAGTGCTGTGTGTTTGGTATTGTATATGTCTGAAGAAGGTGGAGGAATATCCTTAACCAAAAGCGCTAACATTAAACAGTCCGTGCTGTAGCTGCTTCGTCCATTTTCCGCTTATTTCAGTTAAATTTTGCTAAGTCATTTTGGAGCTTTTCTACTCAGGTCTCTGCTGAAAATGGGTATATTGAACCTAGTTAGTCTTTCTCAGTTAACTGTTTGTTTGTGTCTTTCGGATTTTCCCAGTTAGGGGTCGCCACAGCGGAACTCCGGTCCGCTAATGATTGGTGGTGGATTTTTACATACCGGGTTACCAGCCCATTACACACAACCTTCAATGAAGGAACGCCCATAACACGCATGCCTCCACACAAAAGACGCTCTAGCTGAGAATCAAACGGGACAGCATCTTGCTATGAGGCGACAACGCTACCGCAGCACACCACCACAGTCAATAAATAAACTGAAAATGGCCAGAAAACATGGCAAATATCTAGAAATCAAATTGTACCCCATTTCCACTTTTTTGATATTATTTCCAATGCAATAAGCACTGAAAAGGAAAGGATGGCTAGTTAAGGCTGGAGACATTTATGATACTTTGATATCTAGTAATGATATGTATGGCCATTTTTTGTGGAAGCTTTGGAGTTTATCATTAGAAAAGTTTCAGGATTTGTACAGTTTAATACCTGATGATGCCTCTTAAAGCTACACTCCTGGCTTTAATGTCTCTGTGATGTACACCTGCCTTTCTTTACATCTGGGAAAAGTGTTTATTTAAGAAATAGCAGACTTCTTTGGACAGTGTAATAAGCACCAGTCATTTCTGTGAGCTGTCAACTCCCTTATACTGACCTGAGACACAAACTACAGCACATACTGTATATGGAAAACCTTTGTGTCCCTAGATTTAGAGGTTATGTAAAGGTCAATTCTGGCTTTAACTCAAGTTGAATGTCACTGCCATCCCAAACTTCCTGATTTACAACAGTAGAAACAATATAATTAACCGTCTCTTCCTACCACCAAACACTAATACATGCGAGAGATGCAATTATACAGCCAGACTGGAGGCTAAGCTCTCTCAACCTAAGACTGGATCAGACAGTCAAGAGGAGAAGGGAAATACTGGCATCACCCCACCAGTCTAACATAGACCCAATAAACCAGCACTGGCAGAAAACACACGTAAATACACAAAAACATACTCGGAGGCTCTAAATAAAAATCTGCAAAAGCAACAGAGCCCTCCAAAGCAGACATCCAAGCAATCTTCACCCCCTAAAACAAACCATGAAACACATACTTCACAAAACCTGTGTGCCATGCAATCACAGCCCTCAAGGCAAAATAACATACCCAACATACTAGTAATAGGTGACTCTATAGTCAAGCACACTGACGTCCCACTCACAAGGCTGAATAAGGAGAAGGTTACTGCTAGCTGCAGATTGGGTGCCAGGATCCGCCACATAACACAACCACTCAGGTCACTCCAGAACAAGTACAAATATGATTTTGTCATTGTCCATGTTGGTGTGAATGACCTGAACTGTACCTCTGTGGACTACATGAAAAGAGACAGGGAAGAGCTCTCTGATCACATAGCCCAGGCCAGTATGACCCTGACCCTGAATAGCATCCTGCCCTCACCAAGAATGATACCTCTGTATAAAGAAAAAATTATCAATTTCAACAATTGGCTGAGTTTCTGGTGTCATTCAAAGGAGATCCAGTTTCTGTCTGCCTGGGATGACATGCTCGACAAGCCACGCTGCTTCACTAAAGATGGCTTGCACCTGTCACCCTTAGGCTTTCGAATACAGGGCCAAGGCTCTTGCCACTTCCATAGTGCCTTTTTTAGGCAAGGCCCAAAAGACAAACCCGCCACCGTAAATAACACAAGTAACAAAAATATGAGGGGAATACTACTCAATGCCAGAAGTCTAAACCTCAAAATGCACGCATTCGAGGCACTCCTCAGTATGGAGAAAATTGATATATGTGCAGTAACAGAAACTTGGTTTAAGGCTCCAAAGAGCACTCTAGCACTACCAGGCTACAACTCATACCATAGATTTCGGCCACAGAACCCGGACAAAAATACAAAAGGCAAGGGAGTATCCATATTCATCAAGGATACCCACACCTTCAGGTTAGTGGCACAGTATGATGCTTCAGAGATTATCCACATGCAACTTAATTAATTAAGTTAATGTGTTATATGTTGTCCTACTGAGCCTACAGAATATAACCAGTTAGATAATTAATATAACAGAATATAAGCTCCCTTATGATACTGGTAGCTTCTAGCATTAATAAGTGAATGTACAATTTCTAACTGTTTTTTTTTTTTATAACTATTGTCCTAACTATCATACTTTATGTCAATGCTAGCTTCTTGCTACTCACCACCACTGTTGTCTCTCTCTCTCTCTCTCTCCCACAAGTACCCTGCTCTTCACTGTGCTGTTCCAGCCTATAATTTCTGAGAACCTACGTACCTGGTGACAAAGGACCCGTCCAACACATAAAGCGTGGTTTCATCTCTCTGCCTCTACTCCCTGCTCCCTCTCTCAAGGAAATAAGAAAGTATGTTTCTATGTCCTGCCTGTAAAGCATACTACTGTCCACTGTTGCTTCAGGGGTTCTAAAGCTCTGAGCCCAGTCAGCCAGCAGCCTCTTACCCCCCCAACTAGCTACCTTGTTAACCATACTCCTACACCACCTCTTAGTACCCCTCTTACTAACTTTCCCCCTTCCCTAATCTGCAATAGCCTACCCCCCTTACTGTAATTGCTTGTAATACTAGCTTTGCCCAGTAGGTGGCACCTCTATCCCATCCAATATTTCTCCTGCTTATCCTTTTGTTATTCTGCTTTTATTATTCTATGAACTTAAACTACTTCACACTTTACCCTTTATTCTAACTTGCTACACTCTCCTGTTTTTCTAATAGACTCCTAACTTATCTCTGCTCCTTCTCACCTTAGACATACTTAATTTACCTTCAGTATTCAGCTCTGCTGATTGTTACTCCTCTAGCTGCTCCATTGTCTGTTTCTACTCACTCCGTTCACCCTGCAGGCTCACTCCGCTCCCCTACCCTACCCCCAAATCCCACCCACCCCCAGTGGTCTTACACTTATACTTCACGAACCACTCCCCCCTTTCTATCTCATCCTATCACATACCTCATCATCACCAGGCCACTCCCATAGCTCTATCTCCTAATTAGTACTACTAAACTCTCTTTTGAAACACTCCCTCTCCTTTCCAACCATACACTACACTAATTTACTTCCCAATTCTACCTCTTATCTAAACCTCCTCTAATTTCTTACCTGCTTAACTTATAACCTGCTCAATCTCTTCAAACACTCTCTTCTTCTTTCTACATCACCTACTAACACAAACTACCCCCTACTTAAATCTACTTTTTACCATGGCCCCAACAAATAAAACTATTTTCACCAACTTACTACTCTTAACTATCACACTAGCCTGTCTTACCATACCTTACTCACTTACCTCCATTGAATATCTTTCTCTATCTGAACAAAACCATTACAGCCAACAAACTTTACCATCTTCATTCATCTTCTCCCTTAACCACAGTAACATAACCTGTTTTTCTAACTATATACTACCAAAATTTCACAGAGCAACCCACATTATTTACTTCTCTACCAAAAAGACTTTTAATAACCTCTATAAACTCCTCAAATCTCTACAATACCCCCAGCAACACCCCCTCCTAGACGGTGACATTCATCCAAACCCTGGCCCCTATACTGACTCTACCACTAACCCTACCAATTTAACAGTACCTATAGTTTCTGCATTTACTAAACCATCTAACTCCCTTCTGATAGCTCACCTTAACATTAGAAGTATTAACAATAAAATTTCCCTCCTGCATGCACTCCTTGATGTACACTCATTTGACATTCTATGTCTTACAGAAACTTGGCAAAAACCATCTACTCTAGACCAGGAAATTAGCCCTCCTGGCTATAACATCCTCAGAAATTACCGTAAAATCAAAAAAGGTGGAGGTATAGCCATTCTCTATAAATCTAACCTCCAAATTTTCCCTGTTAATGTGCTTCCATCATTAGACACCAAATCTGAAATCCTAACTACCAAACTCCAAATCAATAACTCCAAATCTATCTAATTTGCATGTATCTACCTCCAGGTAATAATACCAATTCTCTTGAGAACCTGCTCAGTCACCTCTCTACCCAACTACCCCAGGAGACCATTGTACTAGGGGACGTTAACATAGACCGGTCCACTTGCAGTTCTCTAAACCCTACTAACCACATAAACCTCTTTGGATTCTCACAATTAATAACAACTCCTACAAGAATCCAGAAACCTAGCAACAAGGAAAGTACTCTGGACTGGATCCTTATTAATAGCCACCCTGAATATTATACTCTAGGAACCCTTCCTGACGATATCAGCGACCATCTGCTTATCTACATTATTAGACAAAAAGTCCATATTCCAACTACTCATAATCTCAAAACCTCACGCTTAAAAAAATTCTTTAATCCAGACAGCTTCCTAACCAAATTGCAAGCATGTGACTGGTCACCACTAACCTATCTAGAACTAGATGAAGCTGTTACCTACTTTAATACTAACTTTCTTCAAATGCAAGAATGCAATGCACCTTATCACTCCACTAGAATAAGAACCAAATCTGCCCCTTGGCTCACAAAACAAACTAGGCAAAAGATACTCCTCAGAAATAAAATCTGGGCTAAATGGGGATCTACCAAATGTCCAACAAACCACCTCCACTTTAAACAGCTAAGAAATGCCACCAAGAAGGATATTCTTAGAGACAAAAAGACTTCTACCTTCACCTCCAACAAACCAGCCAACAAAATCCACAAAAATTCTGGTCTGGGATAAACAAACTTCTTCAGCCAGGTCACACTACTACTCCAGACCCAACCGGTTTCAACAATAACAACTCCAACCAGATCCCTGATGCCTTTAATAACTACTTTACAGAAGCCATTCAAACCCTGGCCAATTCTTTAGCACCCCTCACTGCTTCCCAACCAAATATCTACAATACTTCATTGCCTACCTTTCAAATACAACCTGTATCTACATCTCTCATCTGTAAGCTACTTCAAAAATTGAAACCTTGCACCCCTTCTGCTGACGGTCTCCCATCTGAATACCTACAAATAGCCACAAAAGCCATAGACTATCCCATCTCTATCCTTATTAAAAAAACTATCTCAGAAGGAAAAATCCCTGCTCTATGGAAGATATCCCACATCATCCTTCTACATAAAGGTGGACCTTCTACTGAGCTTTTTAACTTTCGTCCTATTGCTCTACTCTTCCCATTAGCTAAGATAATTGAAAAATGTTTTCACAAACAACTACTTAACCACTTACTAGAAAATAACCTACTGGCAAACTGCCAACATGGCTTTAGGCCATCCCATAGCACATCAACTGCCCTCTTATCCTTTACCGACTCTCTATATAAAAATCGTAACAATAACTCTTTTTCCTCTGCATTATTTATTGACCTGTCAAAAGCCTTTGACATGGTTAACCATAACTTACTTCTAGATAAACTAAAGGCCCATTCTCTTGATCCTCAAGCTATACAATGGTTTATGTCTTATCTGGAAAATAGACAGCAAGCAGTACTTTGGCATAACAATCTGTCTTCACTACTTCCAGTAAATATTGGAGTTCCCCAGGGCTCTGTCCTAGGTCCCCTGCTCTTTTCCTTGTTTATTAACAACTTACACATGAACATACCTCAAGCCACCTGCATTCAATATGCGGACGACTCCACCTTAATCTGTGCAGCCAAGAATATAGCCTCTCTCCACTCCCTCACCCAAACTGTTTTTCAGGAATGTTGAAAACTGGTTTATGCAACACTGCTTCCTCTTAAATCCCCAAAAAACAAAACTACTGCTTTTTACTACAACTCATAAATCACCTAATCCATTCTTCTCTATAACCTCTAACAATGGTACCAACATTACCCCAGAGACTACAACCTGCCTACTAGGTGTAACTATTGATAATCGTCTCAACTATGATGAACACATAAACTCCACTATAAAGTCTGTTAACAAAAAACTTGGCACCCTCTATAGAATCAAACCCTTCCTTGCCCCTTCTGCAAGGAAAACGATTGCCCAGACCCACCTCATTCCCACCCTTTTCTATAGCTCTGTTATATATATACTAACCTATCCAAAAACAACCTTTCTAAACTCTCCACCTGTTATAATAGCATAGCTAGATTCATCACAAGTTCCCCCTTTAAAACTCACCGATTCCTTAACCTCAAACAACTTGGATGGCTAGAATTGCAAAACCATATACTCTGTCAACAATTACTTATTACACAAAAGATCCTATACCACTCTAACAACAACCCTATCCTCACTAATCTTATTACACCATATACAAATCTAGCTACACTACGCTCTGCTAACAAGCTTCTAGTTTCCTCAAATAAAGCTAACAACAAAGCCGGGGATTCACTTTTCTCAAACACTGCAGGAAAAATCTGGAATCAGCTTCCTTCAGAATTATCTACCCTTGCTTCTACTTTTCTTTTTAAAAAACATCTTAAAGAACATCTGAAAGCACATTGGCTTTGTCCAAGCACTAACCCAGACTGATATCTTTTTCACTTTCTATTCCTACCCCTATCCCTACTCCTGTAACCTTTGCCTCCAAATCTAGTTACTACTCTTTCTCTGGAATATGAGAATAATATACATGTTCTTTTCCCTTAACTAAGACTTGCTCATACCTTCTAGTGTGTTTTGTAGAATCGTTTAGCATAATATTTACTAAAATTGTTTAGTTTGCAAATTTATTATTATAACTGTTCTCTAGACCAATGCCACCTCTGTATTGTGATTCTTTATGTTTCTATGCATTGTTAACTTTGTCATTGTTCTTGTTTGGAGCTTTTCTCCCCGGGCCTTTACTGAAAATGGACATATATCCAGCTAGACTAGCCCGGTCAACAAATGTAAAATAAATAAAATAAATGAACTAACAATGGGCAAAACTGCCATTCAAATTGTAGCTTGCTACAGATCTCCCACCATGTCACTGGACCCCCATTCCGCATTTCTGGAAACACTGGGAAAAATAAAGGTCCTACCAAACACCCTAATATTGGGTGATTTCAACTACCCAAACATTAACTGGGAGAACTACTCAAGTACTAACTCCCTTGCCCAACACTTCCTAGAATTTATAAACTGAAACGCCCTGGAACAACTGGTCAACACTCCTACCAGAGTTGACAACATATTGGACCTGGTCATCACCAACATGGGTGACCGGTGTTCCACACCGGAGGTCAACCCCTCGCTGGTTAGATCTGACCATAAAGAAATCACATTGGATATCCACATTCCGGCCCCACCTCCGGACAAGGAAACCACCGTGAAAACTTTTTAAAAGCAAACTTCACATTACTTAATACGGGGGTGGAAAGTTTCAAAGCCCCCATGCTAATGGATAACGCTGTTCAAGCTGCAAAATCTTTACTAATGCATTCTATGGGCACCTACAAGAATGCATGGATTGTGCTATCCCAAGCAAAACCAAAACTCACTCCTCCAAGAAAAGGAAAGCAGTCTGGTGGACCCCTGCCATAAACAAGCTATACAATAGAAGGAGGAAACTAGTACAGAAAAGAGTAAAATCCCAAGAAGGGAAGACATCCCTGATCAGTATCAGCAAGAAACTATGATCCCTCATAAAATCGTCCAAGGCGAGCTTTGAAAGAAAACTTGCCAAGGACTCCAAAGATAACCACAAGGCATTCTTTAGCTATGTCAAGAATCTAAGTGGCAATGCTCTGATCTGCTCAGAGTTAGTGCAGAATGGCACAAAATACACTGAACCAACCAATATTGCCAACATCCTGGCAGTCAGGTTCAGTGCAAAATTCACCCCCCCTCTCACCCCCAGAATGACCCATAACCACACCAGAAGAATGTAAAGCCCCTGAAATCACAGACACTCAGGTTAAAATAGCCCTCTCCAAAGCCAAAAACACAGCATCAATGGGACTGGACGGTGTCCCAGGCTGCATCCTACACGAGCTCAAAGATGAACTAATCCCTCACCTAAACACACTGTTCAGACTCAGCCTCTCCACAGGCTATGTACCCATAGAGTGGTGCACAGCAAGGTTATTCCACTCCACAAAGGTGGAGCCACAACAGACCCCAGAAACTATCGCCCTATAAGCCTGACTAGCTTGGTCTGCAAGGCTATGGAGCGCATCATCATGGAACTCATTAACAGAGACATTGGGAACCTGCAAACACTGGACCCTACCCAGTTTGACTTTGTTAAGGGCAGATCATGCCTCCTAAACCTGGTGGACTTCTTTGAGACAGTTACCAAGGCTATAGATGAGGGAAAGGTGGTACACACAGCCTACCTAGACCTCGCAAAGGCCTTCAACACCATTCCCCATTCTGGTATTATAGATAAGCTCACCAGCCTGAACATAAACCCCTATGTCACAAGATGGGTTGCCAATTGGCTCACAGACAGAACCCACATGGTGAGAGTTGCGAGAGCTAGGTCTGACTCTAAACCGGTTACAAGTGGCATTCCCCAGGACTCAGTCCTAGGACCACTCCTGTTCAGCATACACTTCTCAGAAGTACAGACAAGCACAGGAGGACTATAGCTGACCAAGTTCACAGATGTCTGCAAACTAGGGGCTATAATTGACTCACCAGCTGACACAGACATCCTGCAAAAGGGTCTCACTGAGACGGATACCTGGTGTCAAAATCATGGCCTCAAGCTAAATGCCAAAAAGTGCATAGTTAATCCCTTTGGAAATAACAAAGTACCTGCAAACTACCACATAGGTGGTAGTCCCCTAAATACGGAAAACGTAATAAGGGATCTGGGGACCCAAGTAGACAGAAATCTCTCCTTTGATAATCACATTGTCAAAGTGGTCAGAAAATCCTTCTATGTGGCCCTCCCTAATCACAAAAGGGTTTGCATCCAGATCAAAATATGTCATTGTGCCCCTCTACTCATCACTCTTAAGACCCATCATAGAGTACAACTCCCCATTTGGGATGTACCTTACAAGACACCTGCAACAGCTGGAAAGACCACAGAAGTACCTCACCAAGAGGATCACTGGCCTCAAACAGATGGCCTATGCAGCTCGACTGAAGAAACTCCAGCTGTACTCAGTTGCATACCGCCTGCTCAGAGGTGATCTCTGCCTGACATACCCATGTCCAACCCAGAATTGATGGATATGCTCCACCTAAAGAAAACCTTATCCCCTCAAGCCACATGCTCTAAGGATCTAAACCTCACCACAACAATAAATAGGCCATGCTGGAGGGATAGATTCCTGTCCCAGAGACTTCCCATGCTTTGGAACAAGATTCCAATCTACATTAGGCAGAGCTCCTCGCTAGCACTCTTCAAGAGAAACCTTGACGAATGGATGGAAAACAGAATGTTTACCCCGGGGATTACTTCAGTGGCTCTGCTGGACAGAGGCACAGGGAACTAATCTAAGGGGGCGGCGAAAGCCAACACATTCCGGCTAGGCTTATAAATGCCTTCGGGCAGATAGCCTATTACCTACCTATGAACCTATTTGTCATGTTTGCTGCAGGTGGTAGATTTTTCATAGCTGGCCACTTTAAAATCCTTCAGGATATTTCCTCTGTGAACCTTCTAGAACATGTGAAAATATATTCTACTATGAATGCTAAGTCAAGAAATTCTATCACAATATTTATCATATGCAGAGCAATAATTCACATTTGAGACCAACTATTAATCATTTGTTTGGCTTAATATATATGGCAAGTTATTATTATTATTGTGTGTGTGTGTGTGTGTGTGTGTGTGTGTGTGTGTGTGTGTGTGTGTGTGTGTGTGTGTGTGTGTGTGTGTGTGTATATATATATATATATATATATATATATATATATATATATATATATGTATGTATCATATATATGGGTCTACTTTGTTTCATTGAATCTCATTTCACTGAATTTCATTTCACTCCAACCATTTCACTGAAAACACAAATTACTGAAAACTCATTTCACTGAATCTCATTTCACTGAACTGAACTTGGCATATATGGCACTATGTAGAGTACTGTAAGGCAAGTGAAAGGTATATGCCCTTTTCGCCACTGTAGTGCGATCCTGGAGTTAGTATATATAGTTGGGGGTGGGGGGCACAGCACCCCACATTGGGGGGTGTGGACGGCATAGTCACCCACCTTGTTTGTTTTATATTGTATTTTACCAAAAACTTCAAAACAATACATTTAAAACAATAGACATGCATAGTTACAACACCAATGACTAATTCTCTCCAGAAGACAATATGTACTCAAACTAAGTGGGGGCCCCCCTAACTATATATACTAACTCCAGGATCACACTACAGTTGGGAAAAGGGCATATACCTTTTACTTGCCTTATAGTACTCTACACAGTGCCATATATACTAACTGCAGTTCAGTGAAATGAATTTTCAGTAATTTGACTTTTCAGTGAAGTGGTCGGGGTGAAATGAAATTCAGTGAAATGAGATTCAACAAAACAAAGGAGACCTATATATATATATATATATATATATATATATATATATATATATATATATTGTCAAAGGAAAAACAACTTAAAAAGATCAACACACGGCAGGTTAAGGCACTTTAATCTTGCAGCAAGGAGACAAAAACGTGCTAATACAGATTTTGTCTAACTAGAATCAGGAAGTGAAGCCATTCTTATACATTTCTTACAAGACATTGCCTACTAAGCTGACATAATAAATCACAAGTTCTTTCAATATTATTTCATAGCAGCTGTTTGCCCATGATTTTCTGCTGGCACATCAAGTTTACAAAAAAACTTCCTAAGAAAAACAACGTGGCCTTGATGACCACCGGTCAGATACAACTTCTCACTATGCAATGTTACCATTCAAGGTAGTATGGCTAATTCGAGCACAAAGCAAGTACAGATTATAGTTCATCTCTTCAAGCAGTCTTTGTTCAACTATATCTATCTTTTCTGCAGCTGTGCATGTTCTCATAACACGAACAGAGCTGATTGTTCAAGTTCAATAACATTAAAGAAAACAGTATTGTTCTGTTCATTATTTTCCTGACCTAGCAGATAATCACCTGCTTCTCAGTAAATTTCCAAAAGGCATAAACATGAATTTTGCTGTGCTAGCAAATACTAGGTCAGAGAACATCTTGCAGTTTCAGAAAGCATATTGCAGTTTGAAAAGCATCTTGTAGTTTCATACAAAACTAAGCTGTACATAAAATAGAATGAAATGTGTTAACCCTTTTAGCTTCTAATAAGCATTAAACATTTTTCTAACATTTCCCCACTGTTAATACTTTTTATTCTATTTTCAAAAGCATAAACAGTTTTCTTCTTCTCCTAACCTCTTTCATTCAGAATTTGCAGTTAAGAGAGTCATTCAGTTTAAACTTATGAAAGTGTTTCATCTTTCAACAGTTCTTCAATTTCAGTACTTTGATACAAAGTCTCAGAAACTGACATGTCTATAAAATCTTTGATTAATCTTTTCATGCAGGGAATACCACAACAAACACACACTCATAATAGGAGTAATCCCACACAAATGGCAATCAAGATGTTCATTAGGATGATACCCCACACCCCAAACAAATTCTGGAAAAAATCCGTCAGTGGGTTTGGGCCTGGTTTAGTTATGGTCGACACTTGCTGAATCACCTCAAGATGGTCGTTTATCTCATGCTGGTTGTCAGGAATATACAAACAGCACTCCTCTTTTATTAAAGCGCACGTACCACCTTTCGCCACTAGGGTGAAGTCGAGAGCCATGCGGTTTTGAAGCACCACAGTTCTCATAGCATTCAGTTCATCAGTTACTATTTCAAGAGCAGAAAAAGTTGCATTGCTCATTACTTCCAGAAGTTTGGACAGTTTTCTCAGCTCCCAAATCAATTTTACTGCGCCATATGCAGGGGCTATACCTGCCCACGATATAATAGTGTCACTCAAGTCCACGTGTGTCAGTTTATCTTTGTTTTTCATGGAGTTATGGTTTTTCCAGCCTGCTTCGATTCGTCCCACTGGATTCTCAGGTCACTTGATTGAATTTCCAGGCTTCCTGGTGACCTCTCTGACATTTCGAATTCTTCCCTGAGGCAAAACTGCAGTGTGTCATATGGCCGGATCCAGGTAACCCAAAAAACAACTGCTGGACCAATTCTCAGGTAACCATTTGTATGCTTTTTTCCCACACACAAAATAACAATTCTCTACTTTAGTATTAATATATACTTGCCCTGCATGAAACATTTTCTTATCAATGATAGTTGTTTAAAAAGAACAGGATTATGTTGTACTTCATCAACCGTTTTGTGCATTGATTCAAAATATGAGTCATAGTTTGTATCACAAATATAACCTGCATTATTAGCTTTGGTATAACACTTGTAAGGAACAGTCACATTACAATTGCTCCAACCCACCTGACAGTACCATTTTTGTAAAAACATACAATTCCCTTTTGTGTAACAGGCAGGTACAATGCTATTTTGTCTTGTGATTTCACAGTTGTAGTATCAAAAATCAAATTTTTCCAGGTGTCATTGACCCCTAGGGGGACAGCATTCATTAACAATCCCTGTATGTTGTTGGTATAGCTATACAAACCCAACAATTTGAAACATTAAAAGTCTCAGCATACACATATTTAATTGCTTGGTAAGTGTTAAAGTTCGGATGCCATTCTATGAGTAACGCATCTCATTTATTCAGTTCAGCTTGTGTGGCTGGAAAAAGGAAAGGCCACAGCAAAAAGATTAATGTTATCAGTATAGTTATCAGAATGATCATGCAATACTTCTGAGGTTGTTCTGTATTCCTATTTGTTCTATATCTGGTCATTTTGCTCTTGTGTAACAGTAACAAGTTTTTCATCCAGTTCAAAGTTTTTAACCAATTTACAGTGTGTCAGATGAATCCAGGACGCTCACTCTGCGATCTTGACTGCAGTGGGTGTTGACAGTAGCACTTGGTATGGCCCTTCCCACTTCGGTGATGTCCAATTTTTTCTCTTGATGACTTTCACCCAGACCCACGTGCCTGGGACTACTGCTGCTTCCGATGGTCTGGTTTGTTCTTTATCTGAAACAGAATTTAACTGCAAAAATTGTTTATTACCTAAAAGTCGTCTCATATACTCTGGGAGTGAACTGTCGGCCTCCTGGTCTGCAGGCATGAGAGGTTTCCACTGAGGTATATAGTATGCCCTCCCAAATAATTTTTCAAAAGGAGTCAACCCCTTTGCATTCTGAACAGTTCTCATGCTCAACAATGCCAGAGGCAGGCAGTACACCCAATTCTTTTGTGTCTCACTAATTAACTTCCTAAGTTTATTTTTTAAAACCCCATTATGCCTCTCTACTAGCCCTGCGGATTGTGGATGGTATGCACAATGGTTCTTTAAGGAAATTCCGAAATATCGGCTCAACTGTTGTATAGTTTGATTTACAAAGTGTGTGCCATTGTCACTGTAGATCTTTTCCGGTATGCCAAATCTAGGAATAATTTCTTTAACAAGGACTTTTGCAACAGTAGCTGCATCTGGATTTTTGGTCGGAAAAGCTTCCACCCATTTGGAAAACATATCTATAATGACAAGACAAATACTTCTTATTTTCACACTTGTTCAGTTCTATGAAATCCATACAGATAGTATGGAACTGGTACGGTGGTGCAGGGAAACTCCCTTGCTTAGGCTTCAACGCCCCTTGTGCATGATGTTTATTACAAACATGGCATGCCGCACAAAAATTTTTTGTGTAGTTTGTAAATCCATATGCTGTGAACACTCGATTCACTAACTGCACCATCCCCCTGTTGAGACATGGCACTGCCCATGGCTCAACAAAGCTGCATATCTAAACAAGTTAGACGGCAAAATCGGTTTTCCTTCTTTGGAGATGTACAGCCCTTTCTCAAGAATTGCTCCTCGTTTTATCCATTTCTGTTTTTCTACTTTCATAGTAAGTGTCTGCATTGTTTTCAACATTTCTAAATCTAAAATCTCAGAAGGTTGTAATTCCTCACTCAAAAGAAATTCTGAAGCTGAAGCTGCCTGCTTTTCAGCTGTATCAGCTCTCGCATTACCTTTTGAAATCCCATCCTGTTGCTTGGTATGAGCTACACATTTACAAATAGCTACTTTCTGAGGTAACTGATTAGATTCTAACAAATCTAAAATAAACTGGTCATGATTAATCGGTTTACCAGTAGATGTTATCATTCCTCTATTCATCCACTGTTGCGCAAAAATATGTACAGTAGAAAAAGCGTACTGGCTGTCAGTAAAAATGTTTACACATTTACCCTTTGCCAAGGTACATGCCCTTGTCAAGGCAATCAATTCTGCTGCTTGTGCAGATAAGTTGTGTGGTAAAGACTTTGCTTCTAAAATCTCAGTATCAGAAACTACTGCATACCCCAATAGGTTCTGCCCTGTAGGACCCCTTCTGCATGAGCCGTCCAAGTAATATGTCACCTCAGCATCATCCAAGGGAACATCCATTAGATCTTTTCTAGGCAGTGTCTTTTGCTCAATCTCCTGCAAGCAGCTGTGTGGTGTGCCATCCACAGGGGTTGGGAGCAAGGTAGACGGATTCAAAGTTGTACATCGTTCAATTATCATATGAGGTTGGCTCAAGAGTATAGTCATACAGGAAGGATATCTAGGAGGAGAAAGATATGCTACTTTTTCTTGCAGTAAAATAATCGCGACTGCATGAGGCACTCTCAATGTGAGAGGGTGGAATAACACTACTGAGGCTGAAGCCTGCACTGCCATTGCAGCTGCGACTACTGCTTGTACACAGTGGGGCAGGGATCATGCCACTGGGTCTGGCTGTGATGAATAGTAAGCTATGGGGCGTTGTTTGTCTCCATGTTGCTGTGTTAACACTGATGTCATATAACCTTGCTTACAATCTACAGTTTGGAAAAATCGTTTATAATAGTTTGGTAATCCTAAAACTAATGAGGATGCTATCAATTGCTTTAGTTTTCAGAAAGCTGATTCTGCTTCTGGTGTCCATTGTAATAAATCTTGTGCTGCCATAGGCTTCTTGTATATCAAGTTGGTCAGTGGAGCAGATTCCAAGGCATAGTTTGGAATCCAACTCCGACAGAAATTAGTCGTACCCAGGAAGGACATAATTTCCTTCTTGGTAGTTGGTTTGGGTGCTTGTAAAATTGCTATTTTCCTATCTTCATCTAATGTTCTGCCTTCTTTGGATATTACATATCCCAGGTATTTAACCTGCTTTCTCCAAAGCTGCAGCTTGTTTTTGTTTACTTTATGTCCTTGAGTGGCTAGAAATTGTAGTAATGCTATGGTATCTTCTCTGCATTCTTGCTGGGTGGGGGCTGCCAGCAGGATGTCATCTACATAAAGTAAAATCTGACTGCCTCTCGGTGGGCTAAATCCCGCCAAGTTGCTTGCCATCTCTTGTGAGAATATTGTTGGACTTTCACAATATTCCTGTGGTAGTCGCGTGTATGTATACCTTTTCCCCTGAAATGTAAATGCAAACCAATGTTGGCTGTCAGGGTGTATCGGTATCGAAAAGAACGCATTGCTAATATCTACCACAGAAAAATACTTCTGTTGAGGCTTCAAATCATTCAATAGGATGTGTGGATCTGGCACCGTAGGTGCTCTAGGTATTACTGCGTAATTTACAGCTTGTAAATCTTGGACCATACGCCATTCTCCGTTTGCTTTCCTGACAGGAAATAAGGGTGTGTTACATGGTGAATCGGGAGATTCTACCAGTACTCCTTCCTTAAGTAAAGCTGCTATTATAGGTTTGATTCCTACTTCTGCATCTTTCCTTAAGGGATACTGTCTCTTTTGTGGTCTAAGTGCTGATTTTGGCGTGATAGTAACTGGTCCTTCTGTACGAATTAGTCCTACATCTGATTTCCCTGTTGACCAGAGAGTTTCTGGTATGCTCTGTAAGGCATTTTCTTCCTCTTCTAGTAAGAGTGCTAATCAGCTGTCCTCACTAGACTGCAAGTGTACAGCTGGGTGTGTCTGTGTTATCCAATTTAACTTCTGCTTCTGTACTCCCTGTTCTGACAATTCTAACTCCATCTGTTTTTCCCACTTTGTGACTTTTTCTCCTAGGTCTGCCCATTTCACATTCTTGTCCTTAGTCAAACTAACATGTGGTAATCGATTAGATTTATAGAGTGCAAAGAATTCCTGGGGCAATGAACAGCTAATTACACTGTTCCCTTCTGTGTCCCAGTACAGATTACGTAACACTAATCTGTTTGCATGGTTTCTAAACAGTTCTTGCTCATATTCCTTATCAGGTCCTGGTGTGCTACAATAATACAGAGTACAGTGCAACAAATGATGTTTATCAGTGTCAAGGGAGGGGGACTTATTGATGGCTACGTTCATCAGTTCTTCGGTTACTGCCCCTGGACCAGTCGTGACCAAGTCCTGGCTGTACCAATAAAATGTTTCGCCCTCCAGTCGCACCACAAAAGTATCCATTTGTCGCTGTGTTTCCATACCCTGCATAGTTGGAACTACTGCTATGCCAAATATCTGCATAAGATCTCTGCCCAAAAGGTTTACCAGGCATTTCGCAGAAACAACAACTTTGCTTTTCTGGGTCATCCCTGAAACAGGGTCAGTTATTGCTATGTTATGGGAGAGTGGCTCCCGATATAGCTGTCCATTAGCTGCTTTCACTAGTATGTAATCAAATGATTCTGAATTTTCTGGTAGTTTGGAAGGATGTATCAGGGTCCGTGATGCCCCTGAGTCACACAAAAATTTAACTATCCTCCCTTCTACCAGAAGTGTAACTTCCATTTTCATGTCTGCTAAGTAGAGCTCTAGGCTCAATAATGCTAAGTCTAAAATTTCACTTTCTTCACTATCTGCAATTTCTTGCACTTCCTCTATTTCGTCTACCACATCCTCTACTCCCTCTATCATATTTGCATTTGTCTTTTCTTGGTTATTCCTTTCTAGTGATTCCTGACTATCATATAGTCAGTCCTCACCCTCCTTATCTTCCATGGCTACCTTCTTGTTTTGCTTGCAATCTCTTGCTAAATGTCCTTTTTTTCCGCACTTAAAACATTCACCCCTTTTCTTTCTCTCTTCAAACTCCTCTGATCGCTTATCAGATTGTTTGTTTCCTTGTACATTTTTCTTGCCCTTTTTCCAGGACTGTACTACATAAACTTCTGCTCCATGTTCTACAGAAAATACTTGGGCTTTCTTTTTCTTTTTACTGTTAAAATGCCTTTCGGCATGTCTAGCATATTCAAGTAGTGACTGTAATCTACTTGTACGATGGTCTACCATGTGCTTTGTAATAATGCTGCTTATAGGCAAAATACTGCCTTTTAAAAATGCATTTTTTAGTTGCTGCTCATACGGGGAATCATGTGTTTGGTCTTCAGGTACCTGCATTCCACAATGGTTATTAAAACACTCTAATAATCTAGCATAATATCTGTCAACAGTTTCACCTTCTTGTTGGATGCATTGATTAATGCAAGTCCAGTCTGCCCTAGTCTTCCATTTCTCAGAGATTCGGTCTGTTAGACTTTTCACTCTGTTATCCAGTTCTGCGTTGCTATGTGGGAGTGGCCTGTGTTCTGCATCACGGGGATTCCAGTTGCCACTGATCATGTATCAATCTGGACCTACGATTTGTATCTTACTACTTTTTCTACTTCTTCTCCATTTAAATGATAACTTAACCTCATGCCCTGCAAGTCTTCTAAGAATTTTCTAAAATTAACTTTTGGATGGGGAATTCCCTCTGTGGCTTTCCGGATGTTTACCGGTGTCCACGGTCTATATACTAGGAGAGCTGGGTCCTGCCCTTCCTGTCCTGCCTGAGGATTTGGTACTTCTATGAGCGGACATATCTCTTCTTCACTCATAGCTCGTGAATTTTTGTTCATTTGATATAACTCAATATCCCCTCTTAAGTTACGTGTTCGAGCCCGAGTATCGATGGGATCTCTGACAAACGGTCTTTGCTTCGCGGAGACAGCCGGGTATAGCGGAGGTGGACCAGCTTGTCCACTCGCTTCATATTCTGGTAAGGGAAGTGGAGGGGGCAGAGGGGCTGATGCTATTACTAAATTATTGTCCTCTTTATCTAGAAACATAGCTTTTGAATTATTACTTTTTTGTTCCCTACGGTTTGCTTCCTCAATCCACCAGTGTGCCTGAGGAATGCCTAATTGACGTTGCTTTTTTACCTGACCTTTTGCGTCAGTTTTAAGCTGTTTGACAAGTTTAATAAGTGAGGATTTTTCTAATTTGTCATCAAATTCATATTTATTAACCCATTTTGTATAGTACCTAACATTGTCGGCACGCTGTAATTGCATATATTTTGCATCTTCAGTTAATGGTGGATCTTGGGAACTTTTTGTGCACTTATTTCCCATTTTGTTCTGACTGTTAAAATGTTACATAGCCCTTCTTATTTTCACGTGGTACCACGATTTCTCTTTTTCACAGTTTATCTAGAATAACTGCCTTACCTATTCTGTTTCCCTAATCTATGACAAGACTGCAATCTTCCTGTCCCTGACTTGTACAAGACAAATCTCCTGACAGATGATACAAATCAAGTCCCTGATCTAAAACAGAAAAAAAGTAAATCTCACCTTACCTGAGCCTCCGTGATGATCATCTGGTTCGATGGAAAACCGTTAACTCGTCCTCCAGTCGCAGATCAGAAAAGTGGCTGGCCTCTTTTGAATGACAATTCAGTCGGAGGTCTTTCAGAGCAGAAGAACCGATGTGGTCTCTTCCCCGTACGGTTTCATACCACCTGGCCCATCTGACCTGAGACGAATTAAGAGTTTACGGTCCGAAGGACTAATTTGTCAAAGCAAAAACAAGTTCAAAAAGATCAACACATGGCAAATTCAGGTTAAGGCACTTTAATCTTGCAGCAAGGAGACAAAAACGTGCTAATACAGAGTTTGTCTAACTAGAATCAGGAAGTGAAGCCATTCTTATACATTTCTTACAAGACATTGCCTACTAAGCTGACGTAATAAATCACAAGTTCTTTCAATATTATTTCATAGCAGCTGTTTGTCCATTATTTTCTGCTGGCACATCAAGTTTACAAAAAAAACTTCCTAAGAAAAACAACGTGGCCTTGATGACCACCGGTCAGATACAACTTCTCACTATGCAATGTTACTATTCAAGGTACTATGGCTAATTCGAGCACAAAGCAAGTACAGATTATAGTTCATCTCTTCAAGCAGTCTTTGGTCAACTGTATCTATCTTTTCTGCAGCTGTGCATGTTCTCATAACATGAACAGAGCTGATTATTCAAGTTCAATAACATTATAGAAAACAGTATTGTTCTATTCATTATTTTCCTGACCTAGCAGATAATCACCTGCTTCTCAGTAAATTTCCAAAAGACATAAACATGAATTTTGCTGTGCTAGCAAATACTAGGTCAGAGAGCATCTTGCAGTTTCAGAAAGCATATTGCAGTTTGAAAAGCATCTTGTAGTTTCATACACAACTAAGCTGTACATAAAATAGAATGAAATGTGTTAACCCTTTTAGCTTCTAATAAGCATTAAACATATACATTAATACATATTTTCTAACATATATATATATATATATATATATATATATATATATATATATATATTTGTGTGTGTGTGTGTGTGTGTGTGTGTGTTATTTATATGTATTATTATTCTCTTCAGGGTTTGTGTTAAAGTTTGCATATCCTCTTATCAGCTCTGTAACAAAGAAACATACAGCCATGGCTAGAACCCTAGTGACAAGAGTTTGATTACTGGGTCCAACACCTGTTGGAGTTGGCAGGGATTGGGAAAAAATGACTAAGTGTATATTTAACTTTCCCAGGGGAGGGTTTGGGGAAGGCATGTGGGTGGGGCAACCTGCATATTCTGATTCTAATGAAAGCTAGAACAGGAGAACAGAAGTTGGATTGAGTTGTTGCACACACTGCAGGGAGTGGTCTTGGATCCCAGGCCAGATTTGTTCCCAGTAATTATGTCTCATAGCAACTCTCAGCATCTAGATGATGTCCAAATGCTGTGGTAGGTATAGCCCTTTACAAGTACTCCAAGCATGACAAGCTGTTAGCTCAAAATTTGGTAGGAAATGTATATGTGTATGTATGGGTTTTCACCTTATGAGCAAATGTGTGTTTGGTCAACAAATGTTTAGTTGACCCATTATGATCGATTTAGCAGCTGGTCAACAGGTATTTGACACTGAACAATTCCCAGGGTTGGGTTGTATATCTGTGTTTGTACAATCTCAGAGTTAATTTATATAATTGACAGGTAAGCAGGGGGTGCAGGGCATGCTTCCCTGCAAAAAACAGTGTTTTTGTTTGTTTATTTAGAGTTATATTTTGCATGCACTAAGGCTGTTTCTGATTGGAAGCATACCGCATGTTGACATGGGCATTTTCAGAGTTACTGCATCGACTATCAGCTCATTGATGTTAGGTGTATTCAATGTATAGTAATACACACACACACACACACACACATATATATATATATATATATATATATATATATATATATATATATATATATATATATACATACATAAACACATACATACATAGAGAGTGAGAACATTCTTTTTTTTTTTATTATTTGATTTATTTATATTTGTTTACCGGGGTAGTGCACTGATCTCAAGTGGACCATTTGCAGGCACAAAATCAAAGTCATAAACGGAACGTGAGGGCCTGAGAACTATCTCAATTACCAAAATCCAACAATGTCGCCAAGAGAGTACCAGCAACAAAAATGTGCAGAAAAGCAGCAGATTAAAAGTCCATAGCTCGACAAAAATGCGATAACAACGATGGTAGTAGGAACGTTCTTTATTCACACAACATAGGCTCAGTAAGCGCTTTCACCATGCTTGGCTTCCTCAGACTGTAACAAACCATCTAACACCACAGTCATTTAAATACTATTACACAGATCTAAACAATTATTCAATCACCACGTAATGAAATATTTAAAGAGGCCCTGAAGCCTAACACTCTTGCTTAGTTAAAATACATTGCATATGTAGTTTAAAAAACTCACAGATATAAAACACTTGTGATTCTAAAAACATTCACAAAAATAAAATATACTTATACACAAAATACAGAAGAGAAATATACTAGAAAAGTGCAATTATGTATGTACATAGAGGTACATTCATAAAAATATGTACATAATCTATTCCTCTGACAAACCTCAACAATAGGAAGATGCATTGATGTCAGCGCCTCTTTAATCTCCTTTTCTTCAACATGGGATGGATACTGACCTTGTCATTGAGGCCAGGGTAAGATTCCGCTCTACATCGTAGAATCCACCTTAGCTCCATTTCCAGTGTATAATTCTCAACATCCCCCCCTCTAATATTAGTTTGAATATGTTGTATAGCTAGGAACGTGAATTTATGTTGCTCATTGGTTGACATCTGATGTCTAGCTAATGCATTGTTGGGTCTTTCACTCTCATTTTATAACAATGCTCCTGATCCTCTCTCTGAATTGCCTGTTGGTTTTACCAATGTAAAGTATGACGCGTACAGAGTGCAAGGTAGACTAAATTCTTAGACTTACAATTGGTCCCTGTCATGAAAGTAAATATCTGCCCTGTCATGGGCTGCTGGAAAGTGGTACTATCATTAATAAACCCACATTGATTGCAATTGCCACAGGCTGGTATTATACACCAAATGGGAATATCCGTGCCACTTTTATGGCAGAGAATCTCTTTTAAATTCTTCTTATTTTTGTACATGTACTTTGGTTTCGATCCAACCAAATCCTTGATCTCATTATCAACACATAATACTGCCCAATGTTTCTCAATAATACCCTTCACATTATAGGCATCTTGAGTATAAAAAATAGGTAAAGTAACACTAGTATTTCTATGCCCATGCATACACACATTTTTTCTAACCTCATTACTCCAAGTGTTATCAGAGAAATATGGTCGGGCTGCAGTAGTCCTTAAACCTCCGGTTTCTTTTATAACTTTATCCACTTCAACACTATTATATGATCTGGCTATTAACCTGCTTCTCAAACTCGAAATCTCTCCATGATAACCTTCATCTAACGGATTCAAGCCAGAGCCTCTGATTGCTTTACCTCTCATTACCTTATTGAAAACGTGAAGGGATGCATACTGCTCTATGCAGTAAGGTGTTCTTATAACAGCTCTTTCTATGAACAGCTGTATTCAACATACCATTCTGTAATCTGATTAAATCTACATCCAGGAATGATAACTTATCCCTGGAGTAAGTCATAGTAAATTTCAAAAAATGGGTTGTATTGTTCATGAAAGCTGCAAATTCTAATAGTTCTACTTCAGTCCCCTCCCATATAAAAAAGAGGTCATCGACGAACCTCTTATAGAATCTAACATTCTGTTGACATAGCGTGTTAGGTAGTAATACCTCCCTCTCCCAATAAGCCATAACTAAGCTATTGGCACAGAATGTGCCCATAGCTACGCCATCCCTTTGCAGATACAGCTCTTCATCAAACAGAAAAACATTGTTTTCCAGGATGACTTCAAGAAATAACGCCAATAATTCAATCATATGCGTTTCCATATTAGAATATTTCTTCAAATAACTTTGCATATATTCTACACCACAATCATTCGGAATGACCGTGAAAAGACTGGTGACATCAAATGTGACCAGATAATAATCACTGTTCTCATCCAATCTGCTAACATGTTCATACAAACTAACAAGAAACTCTTTACTGTCTCTCAAGATAACATCGTTAGAATTTATGACAGGTCTTAAATATTTTTCCACATAAAGTGAAAATGGATCAACCAGCCCTCTCCAGAGACAATGGGCCTCATGGAGGGTTTCATCCGTTCTTATGGACCTTGGGAGGCCTTTCAGTACAGGTATTAAGGGATCATTGACCCTTAAAACTTGGATATATTCTTATCTATAATGTCACTCTTGAGTAAATCATCAATAGTGTCATATACAAAACACTTTCATCATCACTTGCTCCATATTCAACTTACTATAGAGAGGTGTCGCTCAACATCTGACAGTGTCCCTATATACCACAGCATCCATAATCACAATCGGACCTCCCTTATCTGCAGGGGCAATGATTATGGAGTCATCATTTCTTAGACTATTTAATGCTTGTCTTTGGGTAAAGGTCATGTTGTATCTACCTTTCCTCTTTCTACCATAGTTGTCACTATAATATTCATATAGGTCATGCTCCACTAACCTGCCATATGTCTCTAATACAGGATGTAATACTGGAACATATGTACTGGTAGGCTTGAAACTATTCACACTGGAACTATTATCATCCGAGTTCCCAAATTGTAATCTTAGCTGGATGTTTCTAACAAACATCCTAATGTCAATCAATGTGTCAGTAATATCACTCCTTCTAGTAGGAATGAATGTCAATCCCTTATTCAATACAATTTCTTCATCAGAACTCAGTACCCTATTAGACAGATTTATTATAATTGATTCCCCTTTCTGCTCCACATCTTCTTTATGGTTGGACCTGCTGACTCTGTGTCCATAACCTTCCGTTTTTGACGGCCCCTGCTCATGGAGCGCGTCCTCCCCTTGAATCGGGGTGACTGTATCGGGAAAGGGGTATCCCTACTGTTGACATCATCAATCTTTCTATATTCTATAATTTTCCTCCTCACCACAGGCTGATTGACATTATTAGTTTGAACATTACCTACATCCTGTTTATTAGTTGTTAATGTTTCATTCACACTGTTATCATTATTACTTTTCTTATTAACCATAACAACAGACGGATATAAAATTTGAAATTTACTATGACTTACTCCAGGGATAAGTTATCATTCCTGGATGTAGATTTAATCAGATTACAGAATGGTATGTTGAATACAGCTGTTCATAGAAAGAGCTGTTATAAGAACACCTTACTGCATAGACAGTATGCATCCCTTCACGTTTTCAATAACGTAATGAGAGGTCAAGCAATGAGAGCCGCCTCGCTTGAATCTAGATGAAGGTTATCATGGAGAGATTTCGAGTTTGAGAAGCAGGTTAATAGCCAGATCATATAATAGTGTTGAAGTGGATAAAGTTATAAAAGAAACCGGAGGTTTAAGGACTACTGCAGCCCGACCATATTTCTCTGATAACACTTGGAGTAATGAGGTTAGAAAAAATGTGTGTATGCATGGGCATACAAATACTAGTCTTACTTTACCTATTTTTATACTCAAGATGCCTATAATGTGAAGGGTATTATTGAGAAACATTGGGCAGTATTATGTGTTGATAATGAGATCAAGGATTTGGTTGGATCGAAACCAAAGTACATGTACAAAAATAAGAAGAATTTAAAAGAGATTCTCTGCCATAAAAGTGGCACGGATATTCCCATTTGGTGTATAATACCAGCGCCTGTGGCAATTGCAATCAATGTGGGTTTATTAATGATAGTACCACTTTCCAGCAGCCCATGACAGGGCAGATATTTACTTTCATGACAGGGACCAATTGTAAGTCTAAGAATTTAGTCTACCTTGCTTTTACATTGGTAAAACCAACAGGCAATTCAGAGAGAGGATCAGGGAGCATTGTTATAAAATGAGAGTGAAAGACCCCAACAATGCATTAGCTAGACATCAGATGTCAACCAATGAGCAACATAAATTCACGTTCCTAGCTATACAACATATTCAAACTAATATTAGAGGGGGGGATGTTGAGAATTATACACTGGAAATGGAGCTAAGGTGGATTCTACGCTGAAATCTTTACCCTGGCCTCAATGACAAGGTCAGTATCCATCCCATGTTGAAGAAAAGGAGATTAAAGAGGACATCAATGCATCTTCCTATTGTTGAGGTTTGTCAGAGGAATAGATTATGTACATATTTTTATGAATGTACCTCTATGTACATACATAATTGCACTTTTCTAGTATATTTCTCTTCTGTATTTTGTGTATAAGTATATTTTATTTTTGTGAATGTTTTTAGAATCACAAGTGTTTTATATCTGTCAGTTTTTTAAACTACATATGCAATGTATTTTAACTAAGCAAGAGTGTTAGGCTTCAGGGCCTCTTTAAATATTTCAGATTGAATAATTGTTTAGATCTGTGTAATAGTATTTAAATGACTGTGGTGTTAGATGGTTTGTTACAGTCTGAGGAAGCCAAGCATGGTGAAAGCTTACTGAGCCTATGTTGTGTGAATAAAGAACGCTCCTACTACCATCGTTATCGCATTTTGTCGAGCTATGGACTTTTAATCTGCTGCTTTTCTGCACATTTTGTTGCTGGTACTTCTTGGCGACATTGTTGGATTTTGGTAATTGAGATAGTTCTCAGGCCCTCGCTCCGTTTATGACTTTGATTTTTATACATTTTTGCTATTGATATCTATTCTTTCTCATTTTATGTACTGTGCCTTGCTTATACGCTGAGGATATGGCCTGCACCGCTGGAGGAGATGAAATAGAGTTAGCGTATGTTCCTGATGCTAACAGTACCGGAAAAAGGAAGCTAGACAGGTCAAGTAGAGTGTGTTGCTGGAAGTGAGAATTTTTGTTGCTGTTTGAGCTAGATGCTACGTGGATCCGAAGAGGATAACGAGGAAATAATGGAGTTAGCTGAACAATTGGAATTGTTGGAGACAATTTTGTTAAGCTTAAGAGGTTGCAGTTACAACGGCACCATTTTGAGGCGTGCCTGAAGAAACGCATCATTCCCAGGGACTGAGAGTGTTGAAGATGCCCAGCTCAGGTAACAATTTTCCGGACCTTTACTTAATGGCAGAAGCTCAATATGGAATTGAGCTTTAGCTATATGAAATTATTAATAGAATACCATCTACCTGAAGAACTGGCATTACGTGAAGATGTTACAAAGATGTATGAATCTATCACTCGGAAGTTTACATCGCTAGCTTAACGCTAGGAGTCGATAGATTAATGGACAATGTCTCACTGTTTGAGAAAAGACTTTTAGACCAAAAGAAACAGAAAATTGAAAGGGACACCTATGACTTTACTAACGGCCAAATATTTGTTTGGCCGAGGACTATGCATAGTAAGACCGATAAGAGGGTCCAGGCGAGTGGAGCTAATGAGACTAGCTCTGTTCCTAATACAGTTGAGCATGTGATTCATAACAACGATTCAGTCTATGCTACACAAAGTAAACAGGGTTGTATCGGGACTGTTAATAGTGAAGTGATGGATAATATCCTTGCTTCAGATAACTCTGAGAGTGTGAATTTATATCCGTCTGTTGTTACGGTTAATAAGAAAAGTAATAATGATAACAGTGTGAATGAAACATTAACAACTAATAAACAGGATGTAGGTAATGTTCAAACTAATAATGTCAATCAGCCTGTGGTGAGGAGGAAAATTATAGAATATAGAAAGATTGATGATGTCAACAGTAGGTACAGTCACCCCGATTCAAGGGTCCATGAGCAGGGGTCAAAACGGAAGGTTATGGACACAGAGTCAGCAGGTCCAACCATAAAGAAGATGTGGAGCAGAAAGGGGAATCAATTATAATAAATCTGTCTAATAGGGTACTGAGTTCTGATGAAGAAATTGTATTGAATAAGGGATTGACATTCATTCCTACTAGAAGGAGTGATATTACTGACACATTGATTGACATTAGGATGTTTGTTAGAAACATCCAGCTAAGATTACAATTTGGGAACTCGGATGATAATAGTTCCAGTGTGAATAGTTTCAAGCCTACCAGTACATATGTTCCAGTATTACATCCTGTATTAGAGACATATGGCAGGTTAGTGGAGCATGACCTATATGAATATTATAGTGACAACTATGGTAGAAAGAGGAAAGGTAGATACAACATGACCTTTACCCAAAGACAAGCATTAAATAGTCTAAGAATGATGACTCCATAATCATTGCCCCTGCAGATAAGGGAGGTCCGATTGTGATTATGGATGCTGTGGTATATAGGGATGTTGAGCGACACCTCGTTCTATAGTAAGTTGAATATGGAGCAAGTGATGATGAAAGTGTTTCGTGTATATGACACTATTGATGATTTACTCAAGAGTGACATTATAGATAAGAATATATCCAAGTTTTTAAGGGTCAATGATCCCTTAATACCTGTACTGAAAGGCCTCCCCAAGGTCCATAAGAACCGGATGAAACCCTCCATGAGGCCCATTGTCTCTGGAGAGGGCTGGTTGACGCATCCATTTTCACTTTATGTGGAAAAATATTTAAGACCTGTCATAAATTCTAACGATGTTATCTTGAGAGACAGTAAAGAGTTTCTTGTTAGTTTGTATGAACATGTTAGCAGATTGGATGAGAACAGTGATTATTATCTGGTCACATTTGATGTCACCAGTCTTTTCACGGTCATTCCGAATGATTGTGGTGTAGAATATATGCAAAGTTATTTGAAGAAATATTCTAATATGGAAACGCATATGATTGAATTATTGGCGTTATTTCTTGAAGTCATCCTGAAAACAATGTTTTTCTGTTTGATGAAGAGCTGTATCTATGGGCACATCCTGTGCTAATAGCCACGCCAACCTAGTTATGGCTTATTGGGAGAGGGAGGTATTACTACCTAACACGCTATGTCAACAGAATGTTAGATTCTATAAGAGGTCTGTCGATGACCTCTTTTTATATGGGAGGTAGAACTATTAGAATTTGCAGCTTTCATGAACAATACAACCCATTTTTGAAATTTACTATGACTTACTCCAGGGATAAGTTATCATTCCTGGATGTAGATTTAATCAGATTACAGAATGGTATGTTGAATACAGCTGTTCATAGAAAGAGCTGTTATAAGAACACCTTACTGCATAGAACGAGTATGCATCCCTTCACGCTTTCAATAACGTAATGAGAGGTCAAGCAATGAGAGATGAAGGTTATCATGGAGAGATTTCGAGTTTGAGAAGCAGGTTAATAGCCAGATCATATAATAGTGTTGAAGTGGATAAAGTTATAAAAGAAACCGGAGGTTTAAGGACTACTGCAGCCCGACCATATTTCTCTGATAACACTTGGAGTAATGAGGTTAGAAAAAATGTGTATGCATGGGCATAGAAATACTAGTGTTACTTTACCTATTTTTATACTCAAGATGCCTATAATGTGAAGGGTATTATTGAGAAACATTGGGCAGTATTATGTGTTGATAATGAGATCAAGGATTTGGTTGGATCGAAACCAAAGTACATGTACAAAAATAAGAAGAATTTAAAAGAGATTCTCTGCCATAAAAGTGGCACGGATATTCCCATTTGGTGTATAATACCAGCGCCTGAATCAATGTGGGTTTATTAATGATAGTACCACTTTCCAGCAGCCCATGACAGGGCAGATATTTACTTTCATGACAGGGACCAATTGTAAGTCTAAGAATTTAGTCTACCTTGCACTCTGTTCCGCCTGTAATGCTTTTACATTGGTAAAACCAACAGGCAATTCAGAGAGAGGATCAGGAGCATTGTTATAAAATGAGAGTGAAAGACCCCAACAATGCATTAGCTAGACATCAGATGTCAACCAATGAGCAACATAAATTTCCTAGCTATACAACATATTCAAACTAATATTAGAGGGGATGTTGAGAATTATACACTGGAAATGGAGCTAAGGTGGATTCTGAATCTTACCCTGGCCTCAATGACAAGGTCAGTATCCATCCCATGTTGAAGAAAAGGAGATTAAAGAGGCGCTGACATCAATGCATCTTCCTATTGTTGAGGTTTGTCAGAGGAATAGATTATGTACATATTTTTATGAATGTACCTCTATGTACATACATAATTGCACTTTTCTAGTATATTTTTCTCTGTATTTTGTGTATAAGTATATTTTATTTTTGTGAATGTTTTAGAATCACAAGTGTTTTATATCTGTGAGTTTTTTAAACTACATATGCAATGTATTTTAACTAAGCAAGAGTGTTAGGCTTCAGGGCCTCTTTAAATATTTCATTACGTGGTGATTGAATAATTGTTTAGATCTGTGTAATAGTATTTAAATGACTGTGGTGTTAGATGGTTTGTTACAGTCTGAGGAAGCCAAGCATGGTGAAAGCGCTTACTGAGCCTATGTTGTGTGAATAAACCTACTACCATCGTTTATGGACTTTTAATCTGCTGCTTTTCTGCACATTTTGTTGCTGGTACTCTCTCATTGTTGGATTTTGGTAATTGAGATAGTTCTCAGGATGACTTTGATTTTTATACATTTTTTGCTATTGGAATATCTATTCTTTCTCATTTTATGTACTGTGCATTTGCAGGCACAGCCCAGGTGAACAGGATCACATTAGCAATGACCCAAACGTATTTATGGATACAAAGATATGCTAAAAAAACAAAAACAAAAAAAAAATATATATATATATATATATAAATATATATATATATATATATATATATATACACATATATATATACATAAACACACACACACACACACACACACACACACACACACACACACACACACACACACACACACACACACAGACATTTACAGATACAAGAATATGATACAACATTTAGTTCAAGAAGCAGTTTAGCACAACCAGAAGGTAGGTCAGATTCCAAGCTGTTTTCTTCTATAAAACACTTTTTCTTCTTTAAAGCATGTTTTTCTTGCTTTAACTGCTCGGTCCTCAACCCAACCAAACAGAAGCACTTTTTCTTCATTTAAGCACTACTGAAGCATTGTTTGTGTGTGAGTGTGTGTGTGTGTGTGTGTGTGTGTGTGTGTGTGTGTGTGTGTCTGTCTTGTTTTGAACCTGGACTCAACATTTGTACAATTAGAATAAAGGTGATAACAATCAGTAAATCAGGCTGTGGATTATGAATTGTGACTACACCAGACACAGAGGTGCTGATCTACTGGAACACTACTTTCAAGTGCTGGACCCTACTCTCTCATGATTCACATCCCATATTAATTTTATCTTCTTAAAGATATACTACGATCATTGATTCTAACTACGATAGTCTAGGTATATTCTGCAATGTTAGCCATTTAATTGGGCATCATCAGTAGCAAATAACCATGTTTGTATCTCAGCTAGAAAGCTTTGCCAGGAGCTACTTGTCCAGGTTTGAACACAATTAAATAAAATTGCCATTGTTTCAAACAATATTTAAATAATGCTGAAAAACTTTTAAGGAGATGGCCACACATATACTCAAAAGGACTCCCAAACAAAAAGAAAATGAGACTTGCCAGATGTAGAGATAAAAAAGACATTAATGTGTAGGCAGAGAGAAACAAAATCACGGAAATATTTTGGCTTCCTGTTGTAAGATTATGGAAGCACAGAGAAATAAAAGTACAAGAGACTGGCAATCTCCAGTAGATTATTTGAGAGATAACAAATCATTGAAATTAACACCGCTAACAGCTATGCAGGAACATTACAATAGTTTTGGGTGCGGCTGAACTTTCATTTTGCAGTAAAACATATTGCTACAAAAGTTTCAGCCTATACCGAGGGTTCTGTAAGCCATATTTTATATGTCATCTTCTTATGCATCATATATACTATCGACAACGATTTAACACCCTTTGAGTGAATACATTTGCCATCTGTGACTACAGTTAAGAAAATCTGTTCGGTGTTTATAATCTGGAATCCTAAATACAGAATAGCTATCTGTTTTGATCAACCTCGCTGAAAAACAATCTTGGCTCACACCTTCTCTCATGATTCAGAAACTCTCTGTGTCAGTACACATGCATCCTAAGGGCTGTCCAGGAGTTAATTCCTACACTTTTAGATAGATGGAGTGTCTTAGGGCTAGTCTTTGGGGTGTTGATCTTCTCCATGCACATCAGTAGGCTGTGGTGTCATGTTGGAAAACTGAGCTTTTTCAGAACTTAGATCACATCATAGTGATCTGTCCTCTAGTTCAATATACTGAGAGAGACTTAATTCAAATTGCAAAATGGCTTTAAACTACTTAAGTGCTGGTGTGTTAGTGTTGACCTGATACCCAGCTTTGATTAACTGGTAGAGATACTCTTTAGAAACAAAATGCTTCCTAGCGTTATGACCTCATTACTTAGAGTGGACTGACACCATATTTAGTGTAACACAGCAAGTGAAATATCTGTGCTATATCATTATCATCATCAACCCCTTTTTTTCTCATTTTATAGATGGGCTTGGAGTGTTGTGTCATCTGTTGCCGTCTCTCTCTATCCAATGTTCCTACCTTCTTTGACACTCATGCCTGTCTGTCCCATGTTTTCTCTCACAAAATCCAACCATTTCTTTGCTGGATGCCCTCATTTCCTCTTGCATTCTTCCTGTCTATGCTAAATCTTCTTCACTAGATTGTCTTCAGTCCCCTGCACATGTACTCGAATCACCTTAATCTGTTCTCGTTGCCCTTTTATGAAATTGGAGCCACTTTAGCTTCTGCTCTTATGTTCTCATTTCTTCATCTGTCCCACAGCATGCATCCTACCACCCTTCTCAGGCACATAATCTCCGTCACCTCTAGCTTTTTCAGCTGCTCTGCCTTTACTGCTCAGGTTTCTGTACCATACACTGCCCAGGTTTCTGTACCATACATTAGTACTGGTCAAACCACTGTTTTGTACACCTAACTTCTCAGCTTCTTTGGCATTCGTCTGCCATACACTACACCTGACACTCTGTGCCAGTTAGCTGCAGCCCTTCTGATTTTAGCTTTGGCCTCTTCGTTCATACTTCACTTCTCATCAACGACCCCTCCCAGATACTTAAAATTGTTAACCTGTACCACTGTTTTTCCTTCTGTCTCAATTCTCAGCTTCTTTTGATCTCATCCATTTGCTGCCAATACAACTGTCTTATCTATATTCAGTTTTATCCCATGTGCTTTCAGTTTCACATTCCATTCCCCTGTACTTTGTGAGTGTTCTTGCTCAGAGTCTATCAGTAATGGCACATCATCTGCATACAGCAGCTTTTTTGATCTGTACCCTCCAACCTGTCTGCTAATGTAGTCCATCATCAATATGAACAGCAGTGGGCTTAGAGATGAACTCTAATGCACATCCGCTCCCACTGGGAACCCCCTCTCTGAGAATGAATACTGCTTGTACTTCAGTCATTGGGTGCTTGTACATAGCTTACGCTAATTCTACCAATGTTTCTGGGACTTCAAACCACTGCATGACTACCCATATCAGCTTTCTTGGGAACCTGTCATATGTTTTCTCCAAATCTATGAATGTCTATGTCACAAAATGATGTCCTGCCAGCCCAGCTATTTGGAATTTTGTAAATAAAAAAATTTGTGTCATTGGTGAATATGGAAATGATTTGTGCAAGATGCTTGTGTTACAACTGTATTAGAACTGCATGTTATATGTATATCAAACTGCTGGTACAGAAGTGTGTGTTGAAAAGGGTTTGTAAAGTACTGAGCTTAAAAATGTATCCACAGTGTACCCTACTGGAAAAGAACAGAAATGTACATGCGCTATTGTAACTGTTTAAATGTATTTATTTTAACAATGGAAACTGGAACACAGAAGGTTAACTTCAGAAAAAATAGCTGAAATTAAATTAGTTTATGACCAGTCCATAAAAGATGTTATCTTTCAGTTTCAGTGCAGTAACAGACATAATGTCTAGAACTAGGGAGCTTTCTGTATTGTCTTGGAAGTGTTTTATGACTTCCAGCAAGTACCAAGATCTGAGGAAAAGCCCTTGTGTATGTATTTTCACAGGTAGATGCTAAATACTGCTAGCTTATAGCAGTGGGGGGGGGGGTTACCTGGGATAGAGTCAGATGACAAGAAATGATGTAATTCTGCAAGTTATCCCAGCAATAATATTTCAGATATTAATTTAAGAAGTCTCTGAGAAAGATACTGCATTCTGTATTCTGTCTTGGACTTGACAAGATCCATTCACCACACATCTGCCTTCCTGCTCTAATTAAGTAAGTGTACTAGATTATAGCAATTATCTTAGATATAGTCAGAATATATCAAGGCGTAGCTTAGATGTTTTTCTTTCTTTATTTGAGACTGTTCTGTAGTGTTGTTTTAAATATGTTCTGTGATTTTGAACTCTGATATCACTGTAAATATATACTATTTTCTTGTTCTTTTATTATTATTAAATATATTTTAAACCTTTCATTGTGGCTGATCTTTGTGAGACATATTTTAGTTCTGAGAGGGCTTGAATATTTATTTGGTGACACTGTGTAGGCCATTCCTAACAGTCTTGCTCTTGGTCAAACTACCATTTCTATTAACAGTAATATTACACAGTAAGACTGGACACCCTTTGTTAAGGGCCTTAAAGCAGCTGATAAAGAGTTGGCTGGTGGCAGTAATAACTACCTTATAGTCTGGGCAGAAGGGGACATAGCTAGTAAACCTGTGCCAGCCTTTCCCAGATGTGTGTGTGTGTGTGTGTGTGTGTGTGTGTGTGTGTGTGTGTGTGTGTGTGTGTGTGTGTGTGTGTGTGTGTGTGACATAAGGGAAATTGCATTTGATGCAGAAAGCTGCATCTGGAAATACTGTGTGTTTACCTGTCATTCTCCCAGTGTCTGTCCCCCACTGATGCTAGTGGTGACAATTGAGGCTCCTTAATTACTGGGACAGTGGTGGGGCATCACAGCCCACTTAGACTCTTTCCTTATTCTCAAGTCATCTGGGAATATGCCCCTCTCTCCATAATGCTATGAGTACCCTCAAGAGCCATTTCTCCTCTATCTCACCCATCTTGATCATATATGCTGTGACCTCATCTGAGCCTGCTGCTTTCCCTGACTGCATTTTCCGTAGTGCTGTTCTTAATTCTTCAAGGGTGGGCTCTTCCTCTTCTTTCTTCATAGGCTGTGTCTGGGGAAGTACAGCTTCTGTGGGGGGTTTCTTCATTCAGAAGCTACTGGAAGTACTCCTTCCATTTGCCTTTGATGGCCTGTGGGCTGGTAAGCAGGTTGTTGCTGGCATCCCTTATGAAGAGTGGCTGGCTATCTTCTTTATATTTCTGTCTTTGCCTTGTAACCTGATATGATTTTTGGTGTCATCTACTGAGTCAGTTTCCAAAAGCTGGTAGAAGGCCTTTGATGCCTTGTTCTTTGCTATTACAACTCCTCTCTTAACCTTTTTGTTAGCCAACAAGTATTCCCTCCTAGCCAAGTCTGTCTTTTCTATATTCCACTTTTTTCCTGCACTCCTTCTTTCTTTTGATGACTTCTTGGACTTTTGCATTCAACCACCAGCTTTCCTCATGTACCTTATTTCTATACCTGGCTCAGCCTCATATCTATTCTTAATCCTCACACATGCTGTTTTGAGTTGCTACCAGTCTTCTTCAACTCCACCTATTTCCTCCTCTTCATGAGGTGATAGGGGTCCTGTTATGCCTTCTCTCCAGTCAATTTTCAGGTCTTCAGCCAAGCCCTTGTTCACCTTAGAACTTTCTCTGACCACTGCTTGCAGCTGAATTGTGGCAACCAGTAGTTTATGCTGTGGGCCAACTGTTTCACTGGAGATTACTTTGCAATCATTGATTCTACCCCAATGTCCTTTCCTTACTTGAAGGAAGACTACCTGAGTTGCATGTTGGCCATTCTTATATGAGATCTTGTGACTGCCTCTCTTTCTGAACCATTTGTTGGCTACCTTGCAACCATTTGCCAGACAGAAGTCTAGAATGGCTTCTCCATCCTTATTCCTATTGCCCCACCCATGTGGTCCCAGGAAGTCCTCGTATCCTCTTATGTCTGTCCCAATATGTATATTTAGGTCAGCCATTATCAGCACCAATTCATGTTGAATTGCTTTATCTGGTAGGTCCTACAATTGCGCTCTGAATGCATAGATATCTGTGCTATATATTAGAGTACAATGTGGCACTGGTACAACATGTTGAAATTATAAACAAAAAAAAATGGCAGATCAATTGAGGATCGTGTACAGATTAAGGCATCAACTACATGAAGCCAGGCTTAAAATGAAAACAGCTAGCTGTGGGTAGGCTTAACTTCTGTTCTATTTTAAAGGCTACTGAAAGGGATTGTCATCCTAGTTAAGCAGTTAGAGGGTACAGCAGTATCCTGTATCTACTTTTGATTTTACTGTTACCTTTATTCAGAATTTTTGTTATTTTATTATGCTAACACACACAACAAACATTTTTTATGAGTAACAGAGCTGAGTTGTTTTCTAGCATAGCAGATAAATACTTCAACTATTTTTTCATTATTACTCATCCTTTGATATGCTTGAGGCAACATTTAAGTCTTTGTAAACTCTGTTGCCTTAGTCTGAAGCATTCCTTTCACTATAGTTCTGGTTATCTGTCTGTGCAATGTGGCTCTAGAGTCCAAATATTAATGTAAAAGGCTAGGAGTAGCTTCTTACTTTATTTATGTTACTCCATTATGCATTTTATCCTTTTATGGATGCTATACTTTGTAATGCACAGCCTTTAGTTGTTGAAAGTAGATAAAATACTCTCAGATTTGCATATTTAAACCAGCACTGGATGAATGCTTCCTTCTCCTGTCTTTTCACTGGTTTGGTTGAGGTGGGACTTTTTAATTTTAACTTCTTATCTGTTTCCCAGAGAGGCTGCAGTACAGGACTGAATTGCATTCACCATACTGTTACACTGCTTTAAAGTAATTTTCAGTTATTTGCTGCATTTTGTTACTTTTCCCAGTGTTTTCCCAGAGTTTCAAAAGTTACTTACAGTCAGTTTTAGCTAGGTGTGTGGGACATCTTAAAGAAATGTGTATTTATTCCGGTAGCAGGAGAGCAATTGCTGGTTTCCATGAAACTAGCATTATTGGTTATATAGTTGTTTTTTCATTGGTTCTTTCACTTTCTTAGTTTGTTTTATATTGCTCAGAACTGCACTCAGTGCAGCAGGGTTGGAACATACTCCTCATAGATGCAGGCAAATTCATTTACACATAACCTTTTCAAGCCATACTTTCCCTAATCCTGTAAATAACGAGGCTATTAATATGTACAGGTATGGCAAATAGCATGCAGCTGCACAATGTACCTTATTGCATCTTAGTATTGTATAAGCAGAGTCAAACAGCACATAGCTGTGCTACGTTGCACAAGTCAGCTCATAGCTGCTCTACATAGCTCTGACCCTACCATTGCCTAATGGCCCTGTGCTGTACTTGTCACAATCACAAATGAAACTAAATTATTTCACTTATTTAAATAAGCCTTTATCAACAAACCTTAATCTATTTCATACCTGATAGCAATCTCAACTATAGTCTGAATGCTATTACAACTCTCTGGGCTAAAATGAAACAACAACCTACTTGTTTCCCCTGTGTTGCCAGCATGGTAGCACTTAGTATCCAAAGGCAAAATCATAACTGCCTATTGTTCACAGATAATGAACTCTTACTCTACACAAATAACTCTGTGAGAAATGCACATATTTAATGAACATAGAGACCTCACTCTCACAAAAATAAATACTGTGAGCTTTGCACAAGTACACCACCATTCTGTCCTAACTCATACAGTAAGTTCATATGCTGAGGCTATAAAAAATCATTGCTAGCACCCTTTAGACTGACGCAGATTAAGTCTCAGCAAAATATAAATGCCACATCACATCCAAACACACTTTCAACACAGAGTCACCAAAAGCCTAATGGTCTCAAAGCTAGTATACCTGCACACTCCACAAACAAAACTTTATTAGTGATCAGTGACTGCAGTGAGACATGTTGATTTTCTACTCACTAGAATGGACAAAAACGGGGTGACTGTGAGGTGTCTTTCAAGTGCCAGGATATCTGGCAAATCAAGGGCCCCTAGGACCATTTCTCCAAACAAATATGACTATGACAAGGTGGTTGTACATGTGGGAGTGAACAAATTGGAGTGCAGAACCTTGACAGACATATCAGAGCTCTCCATGCAAGTCACATATGCAGGTAAGACTCTGGTCCTGAGCAAAATTCTTTCTTCTCCAAGAGTGATACTTAGGTACTTGGAAAAGATATCAAGGAAAAAAAACACAGGTGTTAAATCCAGTAAAATACCATTTATTGGTAAGTGCTTTTGTCAGGTTTAAAATCACCAAACTTCTTCAGACACCACTTTACAAACTTCCCAGCCTTTTATACCAGTGTCATAACTACCAGCAGCCAATAACTTCATGTATACATCCACACATGATTCATTTGGTGATTTTAAACCTGATGAAAGCACTTACCAATAAACTGTATTTTACTGGATTTAACACCTGTGGTTTTATTTCCTTGCTGCTATTTTTGCTGTTCTGGTTGGTGAAAATTCATCTTTTCCTAGTTGGAAAAGATAATTGGCTTTGACAATTGGCTTATTGCTTGGTGTTATTCTAGGGTAATCCAGTATGTGGCAGCATGGGAAGAGGTGCTTGATAATCCCATTTGCTTTGTAAATAGTTTCTCAAATGAATTCTCTGTCCAGTTAGATATAGCACTTGCAGTCCCATCCTGATTGAAATGTAATGTGACCACAATCTTCTTCTTTCGGCTGCTCCCGTTAGAGGTCGCCACAGAGGATCATCTGTTTCCATTTCTTCCTGTCCTCTGCATCTTGCTGTGTCACACCAACCATCTGCATGTCCTCTCTCACCACATCCATAAACCTTGTCTTAGGCCTTCCTCTTTTCCTGTTACCTGGCAGCTTCATCCTTAGCATCTTTTTCCCAATATACTCTGCATCCCTCCTTAACACATGTCCAAACCAATGTAATCTTGCCTCTCTGGCTTTGTCTCCAAACCTTCCAACCTGAGCTGACCCTCTAATATAGGTTCATAGGTAGGTACTAGGCTATCGGCCCAAGGGCCTACATAAGCCTAGCCAGCAAGGTACCATAGCTTATGCCACCCAAGAAAGTTATTTTCCTGTACCACTGTCCAGGAGAGACACAAAAGTGATCCCCGGGGTGTATTTCCTATTTCCCATCCACTTATCAAGATTTTTCTTGAAGAGTGCTAATGAAGAACTTTGCTTGACATAGATGGGTAGCTTGTTCCAGAGTATAGGAAGTCTCTGGGACAGGAATCTATCCCTCCAGCATGTCCTGTTTATTGTGGTGACAAGGTTTAGGTCCCTAGAGCATGTAGCTTGGAGGGATTGGGATTTCTTTAGGTGTAGCATGTCCAACAGCCCTGGGTTTGACATAGCTTTATATGTTAGGCCGAGATCACCTCGGAGTAGGTGATTTGCTATGGAGTAAAGCTGGAGTTTTTTGATGCGGTCAGTGTAGGGAATTTGTTTGAGGCCAGTAATTCTGTCCACCCTCGTCACATCCACTGCAAATCTTAACATCTTTAACTCTGCCACGTCCAGCTCTGACTCCTGCCTTTTTGTCAATACCACTGTCTCCGACCCATATAACATAGCTGGTCTCACTACCCTCTTGTAGACCTTCCCTTTCACTCTTACTGGTACTCGTCTGTCACAAATCACCCCTGACACTCTTCTCCATCCACTCCACCCTGCCTGTACTCTCTTCTTCACCTCTCTTCCACACTCATCATTACCCTGAACTGTTGATCCCAAGTATTTAAACTCATCCACCTTTGCCATCTCTACTCCCTGCATCCTCACCATTCCCCCCTCTCATTCACACATATATATAAAAGGAAACTACAATGGTGGTCCACAAACATAAATAAAAACTACAATAAAAGGGAAAAGTTCATTAAAGCATATGACAGATCAAAGAGCCATCAGGTCAAATAAAACATCAAGACATTGACTAAAAAATAAAAAGCACTATTAAGCCAGCTAAAGAAGTCCATGAACTTAGTTTAGTATTTAACTCTAAGGAAAACTACAAATCCCATATAGTCAAAATAGGAGAATCCACCTCCTACAGCAGACCTGTAACCGGTGTTGTTCCATGGGCATCAGTCCTGGGACCTCTACTGTTTGGAATCTATTTCTCCAAAGTACAAGCAAAAACTAAAGGTCTGTGGCTGGCAAAGTTTACTGATGACTGCAAACTGGGAGCAGTCATAGAATCTGCAAATGATGTCAACATCCTGCAAGAGGGTCTTACACAAACAAATGATCAGTGCCAAAGTCATGGCCTTAAACTCAATGCAAATAAAATCTATCATCATCCCTTTCAGTAATGGCAATGTTTTTGCTAACTGCCACATCAATAGCAACACCTTAAGTACACACTCAGTAGTGAGAGACCTGGGCACACAGGTTGACAGCAATTTCACCTTTGACCACCATGGCTCCACAGTGGTAAGAAGGGCATTCTATATTGTTCATCTCATAAGTAAGGGCATTGTCTCCAGAAAAAAAGAAGTTATAACCTCCCTGTACTCTTCCTCATCAGGTCAATAATTGAGTACAACGTCCCTTTTGGGATGTATCTTTCCAAGCACCTGCAGCAATTGGAGAGACCACAAAGATTCCTCACAAGAAAAATTCTAGGTCTTCAGCATCTGTCCTATGTGAATTGTTTGAATTCATTGTCACTTTATTCTGTTTCATACAGACTACTCAGAGGTGATCACTGCCTTGCATACAAGGCAGTCTCTGACCCTGCTTTATTGGAAATGCTGCATCTCAGTAAGTCACAATGGTACACGGGTCACTTGCTCTAAAGACATTAACCTGGTATATGACATTTGTAGAACCTGCTTGAGGGACAGATTTGTCTCCCAGAGGTTACCACACCTTTGAAACAGACTCCCATTTCATGTCGGACAGAGCTCCTCATTGGCCCTCTTCAAATGTAATCTGGACAATTGGATGGGTAACCGTAAATTCACCTCGGGGGTTCCCGCTGTGTCTCTCTCGTACAGGGTCAATAGGTGCTGATCGTGGAAATAAGAGTAGAACTTGGCTAGGCTTGTAAAGGCCCTAGGGCTATTAGCCTAGTAACTTCCTATGATCCTATAATCGTTATTTAGTTACAGCAGGAAAATAAGAAACAATACCAGTACTGCATTGAACTCATACAGCATGGCACGACCTACTCTGATCCAGTGGGCATTGCCAATATGCTGGCAAACAAATTCAGTGTGAATTTCACTCTGGAGATGACTATCCAAACTCATCTCAATACTGAATCTCAACTCCCCCCCATCATCATCACTAAAGAACATCTACTGAAAATGATGTCAAAAAACAAAAATACAGCCTCCATAGAACCTGATAATATACCATGCTGTTTAAGAATTCGTACTAAACATGCCCTTCAGAGCCACTGCTTAATTTAACCTGAGTCTAGTAACAGGAGTGATGATGTCATTCCATAAGGGTGGCTCCACCATGAGTCCCAAGTATTATGGACTTATCAGCCTGATGAGGCCAGACACACAGCAGTTCAGCACTGTAAATGGTGGAATCTGGTGAACATCCCCAAAAGGGTAACACAAGCTGTTGACAGCAGTTATGCTGCCCACATGGCATTTCTTCAGCTAGCTAAGGCACTTGACACCATTCCCCGTGCTAGAATGGTTAGTAAACTAAACACATTGCAAACAGATCCCTATGTGATAAGATGGATAGCCAGTTGGCTAAAAAACAGACCCCATATGATGTGGGTTTCAGGTGCAGCATCAGAAAGTCTGAAGAAAACCAATGCTATACTACAGGGCTTAGTGCTGGGGCCTCTTTTATTCGACATTTCCTTTTCTGATCTCCAGACCAGGACCAAGATCTCTGGCTAATTAAAGTTGCAGATGACTGCACACTGCATGTCACTGTGAAACCCTTTCTAATCCAGATGCTCCCAGATGGGGTGACTTAGAATCTGGCAGTTAGTACACAGAACTAAGGCTCAGAGCCATTTACATGCTACTTTTTGTGGCATAGGGTTTGATTCCCACAGCCTTCATTTCCCTACTGTATGACCTTGAACAAGACACTTAACCACAGAGTGCTTTGGGGTAATTGGAAATTTGGATTAGGTTCCTTAATGGTCTTCTAGACTGTATGCCTAGTATCTACTTATGAAATTATTCCCAAGCTATCCAACAAGAGCTAAGACTCAAATACCTTTTATGCCCATACATGTCAAACAGAGCGCCTCTTTGCCCCTCTTCAAAAGGAACCTTGATGATTGGATGGGAAATAGGAAATTCACCCTGGGGATCATGTCAGTCTCCGTGCTAGACAGGTGTCCAGGGAAGTAAATACTGTGGGAAGAAATAGCCAAGGAATTGTTATGGCTAGGTTTGTATAGGCCCTAGGGCCGATAGCCTAGTACCACCCTATGAACCTATAATGAACATAAGCTCAAACTAAATGCAAGAAATTGAGCATTGTCATATTAGGTACACATCCCCTCCCCCCAAACTGCAGCATAGATAATACGCAGCTTCAATATGAGAAAGTTGTTTGGGACCTTGTTGTTGGTTTGTTTGGGCAAATTAGACTGACAATTCCCTCTCCTTTGATCACCGTGTAAAGACAGTGGTCAGGAAATCTTTCTGTTTAACACAGCTAATTGCCAGAGGAATATCATCCAGATCAAAAGAGGTCATTGTCCCTTATGCTCAACATTGTTTAGGCCAATTATTGAATACAATGCCTGCTTTGGGATGTACAGGACCTCACTAGATATATTAAATAATTAGAAACTCCCCTGAAGTTTCTAATTAAGAAGATCACTGGCTTGAAAGCCCTAAGCTACCTGAAAAGACAAGGACTGTCCATGTATTCACTATCATATAGATCCCTCAGAAGAGAGCCATGTCTTTTCTTCTATGCCATTAGGGACCCGGAGATCCTAAATCTCTGTCCCACAAATACCAGAAGTCCAGAATCAGAGATCTGAATAGTCATCATCTGATTAATGCAACACAGTAGAGACATGTTCATTATCGAGTGCCTCCCCCACTTCTGAAATAATCCCCCTAAAGATCAAGCAGTGTCATGCACTAAATTCCATAAAATGGAACTTAGATGACTGGATGGGTGTTCATAACTTCACCCCAAGCTTGACTGGCTTAGCGCTTTTTGAGAGAGGAGATTCAGCCTAAGAACGGGCATCGGCAAGGTATGATGGTCTCATGACTCAGTTGCCTTGAATTTTCCTGAATCCTATGATAGTCAGTAAAACTCTTTTACTTAGCCTAAATGCTATATAGAATAGCTTCTATCAACCAACCCCAACACTTTTCCATGATCTCAGAAATGAGACTATGAGTAGGGTTGGACAGTGCTTGTTGTATGGAGGCAGCTGTCAGGAACAACAAATTTCTTCTAAACAAAATAGCAAAAACCTTTTGTCTGATTTCTTTACGTCTCTTACAGTAACTTCACTGAGATACACACACTCCTTGTTTCTAATTTCTCTTTGGCTGCACAAGAGTGTAGCACTCAGTAGAGTGTTTTTAAACTCTTGCTTGTTGATATTTGTAGCAGAAATATCAATTTGCTGTGCCTGTCCCTTAAGCTGTATGAAAGCTGTCCTGGCCATAGATTAGTGCTAAACCTTAAAGTCTGCTCAAATGCATGATGCTATGACTCTCTATTACAATGTACCTTATTAATGTGTGACAATTTAACAAAAGCCCTGTTTAAGGAAGATATTGGTATGCAATTATACTGAACTGTCCTCTCATTTTAAGAAGAGGGGTCTGACATAATGATGGGAGACAAAGCAGAAGCAATTTCATGAAATGTTCTGTGTATCTGCTTGAGGCTACTAGGGCTAATGAGAAATATTTTAAATTAACGCCTAATCATTTTCAGTCTTCTATAGTGTTAAGAGTGAAAGCATAAACATTTTCAGGGTTTTATGAATGTAGTCAGTATCATATCTTATGGGAATTATTTTAACTATACAGTGCATCATTTCCTGAACCCAGCTACTGGGGATGCACAACCCAGTGCATTTCTTTGTGCCGGTCCCAAGCTTGGATAAATGGGGAGGGTTGCATCAGGAAGGGCATCCAGCGTAAAATTTTGCCAAATCATACATGCGGACTACAGTACAGATATACATACCGGATTGGTCGAGGCCTGGGTTAACAACGACCGCCACCCGTACTGTTGGCCAACAGGGTGCTGGCAGAAATTGGGCTACTGTTGGCGGCAGGAGGAGAAGAGGGAGAAGGCATGCCCAAAGACAGGTAAAGGCTAGGACTGTGGTAGTGAGGGTCGGAACTTTGAATGTTGGCAGTATGACTGGTATAGGGAGAGAGCTACCTGATATGATGGACAGAAGGAAGGTTGGTATATTGTGTGTGGAAGAGACCAGATGGAAGGGGAGCAAGGCTAGGTGTATCGGAGGCGGGTTCAAATTGTTTTATCATGGTGTGGATGGGAGGAGAAATGGCTTAGGGGTTATCCTGAAGGAACAGTATGCTAAGAGTGTTTTAGAGGTGAAAAGAGTGTCGGATAGAGTGATGTTTATAAAGCTGGAAATTGATGGTGTAATGATGAATGTTGTTAGTGCATATGCTCCACAAGTTGGGTGTGCAATGGATGAGAAAGAAAAATTTCAGAGTGAGTTGGATGAAGTGGTGATAACTGTACCCAAGGGTGAGAGAGTGGTGATTGGAGCAGATTTCAATGGGTATGTTGGTGAAGTGAACAGAGGGGATGAGGAAGTGATGTGTAGGTATCGTGTTAAGCAAAGGAATGGAGAAGGTCAGATGGTAGTGGATTTTGTGAAATAGATGGACATGGCTGTGCTGAATACGTATTTTAACAAGAGGGAGGAGCATAGGGTGACATACCAGAGTGGAGGAAGATGCACACAGGTGGATTATATCTTATGTAGAAGGGCCAGTCTGAAGGAGATTGGAGACTGTAAAGTGGTGGCAGGGGAAAGTGTAGTTAGGCAGCATAGGATGGTGGTTTGTAGGATGACATTGGTGATCAAGAAGAGGAGGAGGAGTGTGAGGACAGCACCAAGGATCAAATGGTGGAAATTGAAAAAGGGTAATTGTGAGGTGATGTTCAGGGAAGAGTTAAGACAGGCATTGGGTGGCAGTGAAGAGTTACTGAATAGCTGGGTAACTACAGCAGAGCTAGTAAGGGAGATGGCTAGAAAGGTGCTTGGTGTGACATCTGGAAAGAGGAAGGAGGACAAGGAGACCTGGTGGTGGAATGAAGAAGTACAGGAGAGTATACAGAGGAAGAGATTGGTGAAGAAGAAGTGGGATTGTCAGAGAGATGAAGAAAGTAGACAGGAGTATAAAGAGATGAGGCACATGGCAAAGAGAGAGGTGGTGAAGGCTAAGGATAAGGCGTATGAAGAGTTGTATGAAAGGCTGGACACTAAGGAGGAAGAAAAGGACCTGTACCAACTGGCTAGACAGAGGGACTGAGCTAGTAAAGATGTGCAGCAGGTAAGTGTGATAAAGGATAATGAGGGAAACATACTCACAAGTGAGGAGAGTGTGTTGAGTAGATGGAAAGAGTACTTTGAGGGGCTGAAGAATGAAGAGAATGAGAGGGAGAGAAGGTTGGATGATGTGGTGATAGTGAATCAGTAAGTGCAATGGATTAGCAAGCAGGACGTAAGGACAGCTATGAAGAGGATGAAGACTGGAAAGGCTGTTGGTTCAGATGACATACCTGTGGAAGCATGGAGGTGTTTAGGTGTTTAGGTGAAATGGCAGTGGAGTTTTTAACTAGATTGTTTAATGAAATCTTGGAAAGTGAGAGGATGCCTGAGGAATGGAGAAAAAGTGTTTTGGTACCGATTTTTAAGAATAAGGGTGATGTGCAGAGCTGTAGTAACTACATAGGGATTAAATTGATCAGTCACAGCATGAAGTTATGGGAAAGAGTAGTGGAAGCTAGGCTAAGAAGGGAGGTGATAATTAGTGATCAGCAGTATGGTTTCATGCCTGGAAAGAGCACTACAGATGCGATGTTTGCTCTGAGAGTGCTGATGGAGAAGTACAGAGAAGGCCAGATGGAGTTGCACTGTGCCTTTGTGGGCTTAGAGAAAGCATATGACAGGGTGCCTAAAGAGGAGTTGCGGTATTGTATGAGGAAGTCGGGAGTGTCAGAGAAGTATGTAAGAGTGGTGCAGGATATGTATGAGGGTATTGTGACAATGGTGAGGTCTGCGGTGGGAGTGATGGATGCGTTTAAGGTGGAGGTGGGATTACATCAAGGATCAGCTCTGAGCCCTTTCTTATTTGCAATGGTGATGGACAGGTTGACAGACGGGATCAGACAGGGGTCCCTGTGGACTATGATGTTTGCAGATGACATTGTGATCTGTAATGAGAGTAGGGAACAGGTGGAGGAGACCCTGAAGAGGTGGAGATATGCTCTAGAGAGAAGAGGAATAAAGGTCAGCAGGACTAAGACAGAATGTATGTGTGTGAATAAGAGGGAGGATAGAGGAATGGGGAGGATGCATGGAGTAGAGATGGTGAAGGTGAATGAGTTTAAATACTTGGGATCAACAGTTCAGAGTAATGGTGAGTGTGGAAGAGAGGTGAAGATGAGAGTACAGGCAGGATGGAGTGGGTGGAGAAGAGTGTCAGTAAGAGTGAAAGGGGAGGTCTACAAGAGGGTAGTGAGAGCCAGCTATGCAGGGGTGGCCCGTGCTATTGGACTGCCGGACTGCAGCCCCCTCCACAAAAAGAAGTAAAAAGAAAGAAAAAAAAAAAAGAAAAAAAACAAGTTTTAAAATTTGCGGACTTCGCGCATGCACAGTAGTTCAGACTACTGTGCATGCTCCAGGCAGTCCTGGTAGGCAAACATAGGAGACATCTGTGCACTTTTAAAGTGCACAGACTCGCTGGGAAAATGCGTCGGGGTCGGACTGCAACACCAGCAGTCTGGAATTGAGTCTCTTGTCGGGATGGGGTTTCATTGGATCTCGCGGGTCTTTGGATTATTGTGCGGGCATTTTGATGATGTACGTTATGGAGAATGGACAGCCAAGACAGGTAAGTGTGTTAATTATGGTGCTTGGACCGGTGCGTTTTACTGTTTGAATTTAGGGAAGTGTGTGTTTGAAGGTATGCTTTCAAGCTATTTAGGGAAGTGTGTGTTTGAAGTTATGCTTTCAAGCTTGTGTGTGTGTGTGAAGTTATGCTTTCAAGCTGGTGAGTGTGTGTGTTTGAAGTTATGCTTTCAAGCTGGTGTGTGTTTGAAGTTATGCTTTCAAACTGGTGTGTGTGAAGTTATACTTTCAAGCTGGTGTGTGAAGTTATGCTTTCAAGCTGGTGTGTGTGTGTGAAGTTATGCTTTCAAGCTATTTAGGGAAGTGTGTGTTTGAAGTTATGCTTTCAAGCTATTTAGGGAAGTGTGTGTTTGAAGTTATGCTTTCAAGCTGGTGTGTGTGTGTGAAGTTATGCTTTCAAGCTGGTGTGTGTGTGTGAAGTTATGCTTTCAAGCTGGTGTGTGTGTGTGAAGTTATGCTTTCAAGCTGGTGTGTGTGAAGTTATGCTTTCAAGCTGGTGTGTGTGAAGTTATGCTTTCAAGCTGGTGTGTGTTTGAAGTTATGCTTTCAAGCTGGTGTGTGTTTGAAGTTATGCTTTCAAGTGTGTGTGTGTGTGTGTGTGTGTGTGAAAATGCCCCAGGTGCTCATGGTGTGGTAGGGAATACCTCAGACTTGAACCCTGTACCCTGTATGCAGGTGTTAAAGACTTGAGTTCCCCACCCACCACCATTTGTAAAAAAATTGCAGATTTTTGCCTCATATTTGATCTGATCTGTTCCTCATAATATCTGTGGTTTGTAAATGTTGCAATGCTTGATATTTGATGGTGTAGTAGTAGTATTGTTGCCTCACAGCTGCAGGTTCTCAGGTTTGATTCTTGGCTGGGTTCCTTCTTTGTGGGGGTCTGTTATTTCCTCATAATATCTGTGGTTTCTAAATGTTGCAATGTTTGATATTTGATGGTGTAGTAGTAGCATTGTTGCTTTACAGCTACAGGTTCTCAGGTTTGATTCTTGGCTGGGGTTCCTTCTTTGTGGGGTCTGTTATCTTCTCCCTGTGTTTGTGTGGGTTTGCTTTTATTTGATGGTGCACTGGTAGCATTGTTGCCTCACAGCTGCAGGTTCTCAGGTTTGATTCTTGGCTGGGGTTCCTTCTTTGTGGGGTCTGTATCTTCTCCCTGTGTTTGTGTGGGTTTGCTTTTGTGTCCTCCCATGTTACAAAAACATGTCTGCATTATTTCTTCCTGGGCCTCTGCTGAAAATTGTTTTTTTGTTCCAAGTCAGACTGTCCTGATTAACAAATGTTAAATAAAATTGACAGGCATTTGAATTTCAGACTTCAGGTTTCTGAATGTTTAACTTCTTACATATTTGATGGTGCAGTGGCAGTATTGTTGCCTCATAGCTACAGGATTTGTGGTTTGATTCTTGGCTGTGGTGCCTTCTTTGTGGAGTCTGCATCTTATCTGTGGATTTGCGTGAACTTCTTACATATTTGATGGTGCAGTGGCAGTATTGTTGCCTCATAGCTACAGGATTTGTGGTTTGATTCTTGGCTGTGGTGCCTTCTTTGTGGAATCTGCATCTTATCTCTGTGTTTGCGTGGATTTGCTCTGGTATCCTGCCATTTTACAAAGACGTGTCTACAGTATTTCTCCCTGGACCTCTGCTGAAAATTGACAGACATTTGAATTTCAGACTTCATAGTCTTCAGAAAATACGTAGTAAAACAACTTTTTATTCTAGCAATAAATATATAGTAACACAACCTTTTATTATAGCAATTTTTTAAGTTTATAAGATGACTATTTGAAATTTTTCCTTATTTTTGGGACTGTAATACCATTAGTGGCTTTGTCCAGGTTTTTTGTGCTAAGGTTGACAGCTATAGCAAGAATTAAATTCACTGAATATGTTTGAGGGCTGTATTCCCTCATTACTGGGTTTGTCCAGGTTTGTGCTAAGAGGTTGACAGCTATGGTGAGAACTGAATTCATTAAATGATAGCCATTTAAGTTTCAGTCTTCCTCTCATTCACAAAACAGCTGATTTGGCGTAGTGGTATGTTGCTCTTGACTGTTTTGCACAGGGACCTTGTCTGTAAAATGTACGGTGGTAACACAGCATTTTTCTTTCACAAAGCAGGTGATTTGGCATAGTGGTATGTTGTTCTGACTCTTTTTTGCACAGGGACTTTGGCAGTAAAATGTATGGTGGTAACACAGCATTTTATTCTAGCAGCTTTCCAAGATTATACAAGCAATGTTTAATGTGTCCCTGGTTTTTGCCCTTTTGACCCACCCCAATAAATTTGGCTTTTTCCAGACTTCTTGTGCTGCGAAGTTGAGATGCAGTTGAGTATTGAGTAGATTTTACAAGGAGCTGAGAGCTGCAGGGGAAGAGAAGTTTAGTGCTAATAGCACAACAGGCTGTGTGCTTGCTTTTGATGCAGAAGGTTGTTGGTTCTACTCCCATAAGGTAGAAAACAAATTCAGGAGTGCACCAGTGCTGATGCCAAAAAGTTCACGAAAAAACTTTAGATAAAATCCTTTATTGCACGAAATTCCTAGGACAATAGTAAGCGCTTTCACGTTCAATGACGCTTCATCAGACTTTAACACTGACTAACAAAACACAGAGATTTTTTATAGCCTGGTGTCACGCCCATAATTGATTGATTGCAGGTTAACATCTTAGCAACAAACAACAAATGGTTAAAACATTGCTAATGAATAGCAAAACACTGAATGAGTTATCAAACATTAAAAATAGACATGTATAAAAATACAAAAACATATATAGTTCTAGTGCTTAAGAGACCTAGCAGCTAAAAATGGTTTCAAACTAATTCTATCATTAAGTCCATAATGATGTGCCTGCAATCTCAAGATCCATTTGCCCTCGATTTCCTCTGCAAAATTCTTAATGTTGCCTAACCTACTTGTCCTTTTTACTACTTCTAAAACCCTAAACTTAAAATGGTGTTGAGAGCCATTATCTAATACGTGTTTGGCTAACGCATTGGTCGTGTTTTCCCTATTGATTGCATAAATATGTTCCCTTATCCGTTCTCGTAGGGTTCTATTTGTTTTACCTACGTAATACTTCTGGCATAATACACACTGCGCTAAGTATACCAGATCTCTTGTTCTGCAATCTGCATAAAATGAGAACTTATATACACGACCAGAATGCGGATGTCTAAATGTTTTATCTTCAGCTATATATATATATATATACACTGGTTACATGATCGACAGGGAAATGTTCCTTTCCTTTGTGAAACAATGTCATACGAGTTAGTTTTCTCATAACATAAAAGTCTTTTAAGAGATTTCATATTCTTGTAAGCTATTCTAGGTCTATCCTCCACTAGAGAATTGATTCTATCATCCATCTGTAGAAATTTCCAATTCTTATTAATGATTTTATGAATCTGGTTATTCCTGTTGGTATATGGAATAACTAGTCTCTGTATCTGTGGACAGATCTTATTTGGTATCTTGGGATCTGGAACAGGTTTCCGGTCAAAATAGGGCCTACCCTTCCCAGTCCTCAAATTTGTATTCATTTGTGGAGTAATTTGTATGTTTTTTCTCTTGTAACCCCTATGTACAAACTCATCTATTATTTTATCCTGATGTTTTAGAAAAATTGCATCGTCTGTTGTAAGCTTTGATGCTCTAATTATTTGATTGGATGCAATATTTGAATGTACATGTTTCGGATGCATGCTGGTACGATGTAAAAAAACGTTCCTCCAACATGTTTTTCTAAATAATTCTGTGTGTAACCCATTTGGCCCTTTTGATATTCTAACATCTAGGAATTCTATGCTAGTATCTGAACTCCCACATTCAAATTCAAGAAACTGTGTCGTCCCATTCAGATACTTGGTAAACTCTTTCAATTGCAACTCAGTACCTCCCCATATGACAAAAACATCGTCAACAAAACGAGCATAAAATAATACGTACTTATGAAACAATGTGTTGGTAAATACATATAGATCCTCCCAATAGGCTAACACCAAATTGGCGTAGGAGTTTGCGCATGGGGTCCCCATCGCCACCCCCTTCCTTTGTAAGAAATATTTGTCATCATAGCACATCACATTGTTTTCTAGAACAATTTCAAGTAGCATCATCCATTTAATAATGTCGTTGTTGCTAATGCCATTTCTTAACAAAAAGAGTCTGACAAAGTCCACGCCAATGGTGTTTGGGATACTCGTAAACAGTGACTTGACGTCAAGGGTTACTAAAATATCCTCCTTCATTATGTTCCTTTTGGTATTGGCTGCGGCCAAATTCTCCAAAAAGTGTTGGGTGTCACGTAATATATATTTTGTACCAGTGACAATTGGTTTAAATTGCTTATCGAGATATATCGATATTGATTCAGTCAGCCAACCTTTGCTGGACACTATAGGTCTCAGTGGAGGATCTTGCATCCCTTTATGTATTTTGGGCAAGCCTCTAAAGGTGGGTATAGTGGGAGTCTCAATGAGGAAATATCTATAGAGATCTATATCAATAACACTAGTTAACAGCATGTCATGTAAAAAGCCATGTACTTTCATTATCAAAGTGTTTAGAGAGCTCATTGTTAACGGACAGTATGTATCAGCTTCTGTCAACATATTTACAATTTTACCCTTATAGACTTCTCTATCCATAACAACTATGGCTCCACCTTTGTCGGTTTTCAATAGGGAAAACACGACCAATGCGTTAGCCAAACACGTATTAGATAATGGCTCTCAACACCATTTTAAGTTTAGGGTTTTAGAAGTAGTAAAAAGGACAAGTAGGTTAGGCAACATTAAGAATTTTACAGAGGAAATCGAGGGCAAATGGATCTTGAGATTGCAGGCACATCATTATGGACTTAATGATAGAATTAGTTTGAAACCATTTTTAGCTGCTAGGTCTCTTAAGCACTAGAACTATATATGTTTTTGTATTTTTATACATGTCTATTTTTAATGTTTGATAACTCATTCAGTGTTTTTCTATTCATTAGCAATGTTTTAACCATTTGTTGTTTGTTGCTAAGATGTTAACCTGCAATCAATCAATTATGGGCATGACACCAGGCTATAAAAAATCTCTGTGTTTTGTTAGTCAGTGTTAAAGTCTGATGAAGCGTCATTGAACGTGAAAGCGCTCACTATTGTCCTAGGAATTTCGTGCAATAAAGGATTTTATCTAAAGTTTTTTTGTGAACTTTTTGGCATCAGCACTGGTGCACTCCTGAATTTGTTTTCTACATTTGTTGGTCTATCGTAATGGGAGTGCTTTACTCTATTGGGAGGTTTGTTTCTCAACTCCCATAAGGGGTGAATGCTGCCGTACTGAAAGTTACAATACTAATTATGAGCCTGTTATCAGTTTGCCATCCATTTCCTATTCCAATATTGCTAGCTTATTTTTAATGTAATTTAGGCAATTTATTCCTCAGGGGCATCAGACACTTTATTGTTCGATGAAACCATGAAATATAAAGGTGACTGCTAGCAGCAACCTCTTCATTACAGATTTATTTAACGTGGAATTATTTAGATGACTTTTTTACTACTTCAGAGATTGTGCATATTTACTGATAATGGTGGACTGTAGAATTGTGCATATTTACTGATAATAGTGGACTGTAGAAGCTTGAGTAGACTTTTATGATGGAAATGTTCTGAATTGGACAGTTTTGTTTCATTGTCTACTGGAAAAATGTTCAAAGCAATAGGAAGGTGTATCAAAGAGCACATGTATGTTTCATATGCAAGGGGCCTATGATTTGAAAACAGCCCAGAATTAATTTTTATCTGCCACGAGTAAAATGTATTTTCTTTGAATGTGTATTTTAATGTTGTTTCAGTGAATGTGAGTTTCAAGGGCAGAGAAGGTTTAATGCAAAGTTTGTTTAGCAGTGTTTGTGCTGTAAAATGCAAAAATAAAACTTTCAAATGAAGTTCAAATCATCATAGAAGTAAATCAGTATGCACATTAGTGTTTATGGTAAATGGAGTGAAATAGCAAAGTAATGGATCATTGGAATGGCTGCAGGGAGGCTCCATTCGACCAGGGTTTTGTGAGGAGGAAGGGCGGCAAACTTAGACAGCCCCAGCTGAACCATACCTCCCAACTGTCCAGATTTTCAAAGAATGAATAGATTTTTTGCTTCTTATTTTTGATTTGTTCCTCATAAAAAATTGTGGTTTTCTGGCAAATCATTTAGGAATTAAGTCACTAAATAATGACACACCTAGTTTCAGACATCATAACCTTCAGAAAAATGCATGCTAAAGTAAGACCTGTTCTATCAACTGTCCCAGTTTATAGAAGAGCATTTTTTAGTACTGTTTATATGTTCCCCCAATATATTTGGCCTTGTCCAGATTTATGTCCTAGTTTATACAAGAGCAATTTTAGTACTGTTTATATGTTCCACCAATATATCTGGCCTTGTCCAGATTTATTGCATTAACAGGTTGAGAGGTACATGCAAATAAATTGCTTTATAGAATTAGGCATAGCCAAACCTCTGAACTGTCCCTGATTTTGACTCAAAATGTTGCTCTTCCCCTAATGATCCCTCCGCAAAATAGCAATTTTGGAAGAAAACATGGAGGGTTTATAATTAAGAAATAATTGTAATAATCAGATTACTTTTATTTCAGAAATGCATGTAGATTATTTTATTTTGCCAGCTGCTCAAGTTAGCAGTACTAATATTAAAGTGTCCCTTCTTTGACAGGTTCCCAGCTGTATTGTGTTGCTATTTTATATTTTTACATCACATTTTTGGTCCATTTTTCATAAAATTGTGTTTTTGGCAAATTAGTGACAAATAATTAAAGACTGAAGTTAGAAAATAATGACAGACATTTGAGTTTCAGATTTCATACCATTCAGAAAATTCATACTAATGCAAGACCTCTATTAGCTTTCTAGGGTTATAAGAGCGATATTTTAAAAATTGTCCTTATTTTTGGGCCTTTGTCCCATTTCTTTGTATGGCTCTGTCCAGATTTCTTGCTCTGAGGTTGAGAGGTATGACAAATGTGTCAGGGCCATCACAAGTCAGCCAGAGACATTTCAAACTGTGACATACTTGTTACACCCCACTCCCCCATGTAGTGACTCTGGATGTGTCGAAGCAAGGCAAGGAGTAGTTATGCAGTGTAAATGTGCAGAGAATCCCACCCATCCAAGGTGGACACAAGTACTAGAGTGGCTTTTCATCTGTCCTTGATTTTTGCAGAATGGTCTGGTTTCTGTCATATTTTTTGTACTGTTGATTTATGCTTATTACTCAAAGTGCCCGTTGCTCTGTGTTTAAGTAGCAATACTTTAATGACCATCAGGTAAGCTTGGCTGAGATTGCAAGATGCAAGTAATCTTTAATAAGCATACTGTTAAAGAATTGCCAACATTGAAAGCCTTTCTGTTGCCATGTAGAGAATACTTAACTAGATAATGTATAAGCCTTGGGTATTGAAATACATATGCCAGTATTTGTAATAAAGGACAGAATTGCATTATTTTAAGAGTCTCATTACACTTTGAGACTTACAGTCATCTCTGCAGGCTTTAACCATAAACCGAATGCCAATCGCTTGGTCTATAACCTGTACAGTAATCCTTTTAAGCAATGTATCTTGAGCTTATTTCTTGTTTTCTTTTCATTTTTTACTTTGATCATGTTTTCCCCATGAAACAAGTAGATATCAGGCAGCAGGTCTTTTTTTGGATAAGGAACATTTTTACCAGTGGGGGCATCAGAGATTTCTACTTTCAGCATGTTACTTGTTACTTTAATAAAGCTGAATATAAATTATAATTAGAACTGCAGTGCAAGAAGTGGTTTGAGTTGAGTGCTTCTTGTTTTTCTTTTACTTGATTTTGACTGGCATTCCATTAATGTATTTAAAAAAAGTAATTTATTTTTTCATGCCTCACAACCTTTTTTGTTTCCATCTAGATATTAAGCTGTCATGCAGCCAATGCATTGAAATATTTTTATTCTTCTACACTTCATTTTGTCTTGATTGGACTTTCATGACAACTGTTTGGCACCCAGTGCAGTATATTTAGTTTTTGTGGTTTGCTACTACAGGTGTTTGTGTGTGTGGTAGGAAATACCTTAGGCTTGAACCCTGTACCTTGTATGCAGGTGTTAAAGACCTTAATTCCCTACCCACCACCATTTGTGAAAAGAGCACTGCAGATTTTTGCCTCATGTTTGATCTGATCTGTTCCTCATAATATCTGTGGTTTGTAAATCTTGCAATGTTTGATATTTGATGGGGCAGTTGTAGCATTGTTGCCTCACAGCTGCAGGTTCTCAGGTTTGCTTCTTGGCTGGGGTGCCTTCTTTGTGGGGTCTTTATCTTCTCCCTGTGTTTGTGTGGGTTTGCTTTTGTGTCCTCCCATGTTACAAAGACATGTCTGCATAATTTCTTCCTGGGCCTCTGCTGAATTTTTTTTTGTTCCAAGTCAGACTGTCCTGATTAGCAAATGTTAAATAAAATTGACAGGCATTTGAATTTCAGACTTCAGGTTTCTGAATGTTTAAGCCCTTGCATATTTGATGGTGCAGTGGTAGTATTGTTGCCTCACAGCTATAGGTTTTCTGGTTTGATTCTTGGCTGGGGTGCCTTCTGTGTGGAGTCTGCATCTCCTCCCTGTGTTTGTGTGGATTTGCTCTGGTGCCCTGTCATTTTACAAAGACGTGTCTGCAGTATTTCTCCCTGGGTCTCTGCTGAAAATCTCCTCCCTGTGTTTGTGTAGATTTGCTCTGGTGCCCTGTCATTTTACAAAGACGCGTCTGCAGTATTTCTCCCTGGGTCTCTGCTGAAAATTGTTTTTATTCTGTCAGCAGTAAAATTGACAGGCATTTGAATTTCAGACTTCATGTTCTTCAGAAAATACATAGTAACACAACCATAACACAACCTTTTATTCTAGCAATTTTCTAAGTTTATAAGATGAATATTTGAAATTTGTCCCTATTTTGGGGACTGTATTCCCTCATTATTGGCTTCGTCCAGGTTTTTTGTGCTAAGGTTGACGGCTATGGCAAGAACTGAATTCACTGAATGTTTGAGGGCTGTATTCCCTCATTACTGGGTTTGTCCAGGTATTTTGTGCCAAGAGGTTGACAGCTATGGTGAGAACTGAATTCACTAAATGATAGCCATTTAAGTTTCAGTCTTCCTCTTTTACAAAGCAGCTGATTTGGCGTAGTGGTATGTTGCTCTGTTTTGCACAGGGAGCTTGGCAGTAAAATGTATGGTTCTAGCAACTTTCCAAGATTATACAAGCAATTTTTGGGCTTTTGACCCCCCCCCCCAATACATTTTGGCTTTTTCCAGTTTTCTTGTGCTGTGAAGTTGAGTATTGAGTAGATTTTACAAGGAGCTGAGAGCTGCAGGGGAACAGAAGTTTAGTGCTGCTTAAGGGAAGTTGGTTTGCCTTGTTAATAGCACAACAAGTTGTGTACTTGCCTTTGATGCAGAAGGCTGTGGGTTCTACTCCCACAAGGGGTGAATGCTGCTGTACTGAGAATGTTCTCCTTGGTGCCATTCATTTCCTCTTGCAATATTACTAGCTTATCATTTTTTTAATGTAATATAGGCAATTTATTCCTGAGGGGCAACAGGCACTTTATTTTCCGATGAAACCATGAAATATAAAGGTGTTTGCTAGCAGCAACCTCTTTATTAGTTACAGATTTCTTTAATGTGGAATTATTTAGATGACTTTTACTTCTTCAGAGATAGTGCATATTTACTGATAATGGACTGTAGAATTGTGCATATTTACTGATAATGGACTGTAGAATTGTGCATATTTACTGATAATGGACTGTAGAATTGTGCATATTTACTGATAATGGACTGTAGAATTGTGCATATTTACTGATAATGGTGGACTGTAGAATTGTGCATATTTACTGATAATGGTTGACTGTAGAATTGTGCATATTTACTGATAATGGTGGACTGTAGAATTGTGCATATTTACTGATAATGGTGGACTGTGGAAGTCTGAGTAGACTTTTATGATAAATGTTCTGAACTGGGCAGTTTTGTCATTATGGGTGCATGCATTTTGTTTCATTGCTTACTGGAAAAATGTTCAAAACAAATTTAAAACGCCTCTAACAACTGTAATATATTGTACAAGGAATATAATTTAGTACAATGAGGAAGGTGTATCAAAGAGCACATGTATGTTTCATATGCAAGGGGCCTATGATTTGAAAACAGCCCAAAATTAATCTATCTGCCACTGGCAAAATGTATTTTCTTTGAATGTGGGTTTCAATGCTGTTTCAATGAATGTGAGTTTCAAGGGCAGAGAAGTTTTAATGCTAAGTTTTCATTGTGAGACTGCATTGCTTTGTTTAGTAGATGACTTAGTGTTTGTGCTGTAAAATACAAAATAAAACTTTCAAATGAAGTCAAACTCATCATACAAGTAAAGCAGTATGCACATTAGTGTTTATGGTAAATGGAGTGAAATAGCCAAGTAATGGTTCATTGGAATGGCTGCAGAGGCTCCATTCAACCATGATTTTGTTAGGGGGGAAGGGCAGCAAACTCAGACAGGCCCAGCTGAACTATACCTCCCAACTGTCCAGTTTTTCAAAGAATGAATAGATTTTTGCTTCTTATTTTTGGTTTGTTCTTCATAAAATTTGTAGTTTTCTGGCAAATCATTTAGAAATTAAGTCACTAAATAATGATACACTGAGTTTCAGACTTCATAACCTTTAGAAAAATGCATGCTAAAGTAAGAACTGTTATTCTATCAACTGTCTCAATTTATACAAGAGCAATTTTTAGTACTGTTTATATGTTCCCCAGTATATTTGGCCTTGTTCAGATTTACTGCATTAACAGGTTGAGAGGTACATGCAAATAAATTGCTTTATAGAATTAGGCATAGCCAACCTTTCAACTGTCTCCGATTTTGGCTTAAAATGTTGCTCTTCCCCCTAATAATCCCTCCACAAAATAGTATTTTTGGAAGAAAACATGGAGGGTTTACAATTAAGAAATAACTGTAATAATCAAAGTTATAGATTACTTGAAATGCATGTAGATTCTTTTATTTTGTCAGCTGCTCAAGTTAGCAGTACTAATATTAAAGTGTCCCTTCTTTGACAGGTTCCCAGCTGTATTGTGTGGCTATTTTATATTTTTGCATCACATTTTGTCCATTTTTCATAAAATTGTGTTTTTTTGGCAAATTAGTGACAAATCACTAAAGACTGAAGTTAGAAAGTAATGACAGACATTTGAGTTTCAGATTTTATACCCTTCAGAAAAGTCATACTAATGCAAGACCTATTCTATTATCTTTCTAAGTTTATTAGAGCAATATTAAAATTGTCCTTATTTGTGGGTATTTGTCCCACTTCTGTGTATAGCTTTGTCCAGATTTCTTGCTCTGAGGTTGAGAGGTATGACACGTGTCAGGGCCATCACAGTCAGCCAGAGACATTTCAAATTGTGACATACTTGTTGCACCCCACTCCACCATGTACTGACTCTGGATGTGTCCAAGCAAGGCAAGGAGTAGTTATGCAGTGTAAATGTGCAGTGTGCCCCCCCCCCATCCAAGGTAGTCACAAGTACTACAGTGGCTTTTCATCTGTCCTTGATTTTGCAGAAAGGTCTGGTTTCTGTCATATTTTTGTACTGTTGATTTATGCTTATTACTCAAAGTGCCTGTTGCTCTGTGTTTAAGTAGCAATGCTTTAATGACCATAATGTAAGCTTGTCTGCGATCATAAGATGCAAGTAAGCTTTAATAAGCATACTGTTAAAAAATTGCCAACATTGAAAGCCTTTCTGTTGTTGCCATGCAGAGAATAATTGACTAGATAATGTATAAGCCTTGGGTATTAAAGGACAGGATTCCATTATTTTAAAAAGCTCATTACACTTGGAGACTTCCAGTCATCTCTACAGACTTTACCCGTAAACTAAACAGAATGCCAATCATGTGTGGTCCATAACCTGTACAGTAATCCTTTAAGCAATGTATCTTGAGCTTGTTTTTTGTTTGCTTTTCATTTTTTACTTACATGTTTTCCCCATGAAACAAGTAGATAGTTGTCAGGCAGCAGGTCTTGTTAGGATAAGAAACATATTTACAAGTGGGGGCATTACAGAGATTTCTACTTTCAGCATGTTACTTGGCACTTTAATAAAGCTGAATATAAATTATAATTAGAACTGCAGTGCAAGGAGAAGTGGTTTGAGCTGAGTGCTTCTGGTTTTGCTTGTACTTGATTTTGACTGGCATTCCAGTAATGTATTTAAAAAGTAATTTATTTTTTCATGCCTCACAACCTTTTGTTTCCATCTAGATATTAAGTAAGCTGTCATGCAGCCAATGCATTGAAATATTTTTATTCTTCTACACTTATTTTTGTCTTGATTGGGCTCTCATAATGATGGTTTGCCACCCAGGGCAGCGTATTTAATTAAAGTTAGTTTTTGTGGTTTTGAGCATAGCTCCTCCCCTTTTTTGTTGGTCACACCCCTTCCCCTTGACCCCACCCATTCAGCTGTCTCCTGCAGCCCCCCTTTGATTTGAAGTCACCAGCCACCACTGCAGCTATGTTATATGGGTTGGAGACAGTGGCATTGACAAAAAGGCAGGAGTCAGAGCCAGACGTAGCAGAGTTAAAGATGTTAAGATTTGCACTGGGTGTGATGAGGGTGGACAGGATTAGGAATAAGATATGGTGAGAGAGGACATGCTGGTGGTTGGTGTGACAGAGCAAGATGCAGAGGACAGGAAGAAATGGAAACAGATGATCCGCTGTGGCGATTCCTAATGGGAGCAGTTGAAAGAAATAGAAGAGGTGCAGCATTTTCTGATGTTTATGATGATTTATTTGCCTAATTTTAACTGTTGCATAGCTGTGGTGCCTATGGTGATTTAGCTGAATACTTAATAGAACTTGAGTTTTATATGTATTGCATAAATCAGCTCTCTGTGATCTTGTATTCTGTTTTTTCTTTGCTCACGTGATTTTTTTTTAGCCTTCTACAGTTCTTTAACATGCACCCTTCTGTCATCTGAACAGTACAGCACTCGCTATTGATTGTCTTCGAAACATGAGATGGGGCCTAACTCTTCCCCTGACCCTCCCACAAGGAATCAGGCTTTTAGCTTTATTTCTGATACCGTGAACTCTCATTGGCTGTCTTTTGCTCTGAGTTGTACCCACTGTCTCTTCACAATCTCATTTATTTATTTAACATTTGTTAACCGGGAAAGTCTGACTTGGAACAACGCCAATTTTCAGAGGAGGCCCAGGGAGAAACGCTCCAGATGCATGTCTTTGTAACGTGGGAGAAAACCGGAGCACCCGGGGGAAACCCACACTAACACAGCGAGGACATGCAGACTCCACACAGAAGGCATCCCAGCCGAGAATCAAATCAGAGAACCTCTTGCTGTGAGGCAACAACACTATCGCTACACCACTGCACTGTCGCTGTTGAGTGTTAACTTGTGTTATTGTCTATCTGTTTTGTCTTTGCCACATTTCCTCCTTTGCTACTACAGTAGACTCCCTCTTATCTGGTCTCGACGGGACCGGACCTTAGGCTGGATAAACAAACATCTGATTAATCATTAAAAGCATACAAATAGCATTTATAGGTTATAAATCAGCTAGAATAACAGAATTTGTGTTAGTATAAATTTTACTAATGAATATGAAGTCTAAAACTCAAATATCTATCATTATTTAGCCCAGTGGAGGCAGAAGTGTTGTTCTTCTCTGTTTTCTTTTGCTAGGGCTATGGCAGAAATGTGATGGCTGGTTAAAGACAGACTGGATAAGAAGGAGGCTAGTGTATCTACTATGCACTGCACTTTCCTTTCTCAAGTACCATCTTGAAATTGCATCTTTAGTTCATTTGTTCTAACGGTGCAGGATTTCTTCATCACAGATTTCCTACATATTTAATTTAGGGTAATTTACAGGCAACCATTATACAACAGATCTGTACTCCTATTATTCTTTAGCTTTTTTACATGCTTATTATTTAAATGGAACTCCTCCCTGTTAGCCAATTATTTTTATGGAGACTTTTCCAATGAAAACTCATCCTGACCCAGGATCATTTCATATTGGTTCATAGGTTAGTACTAGGCTAATTGCCCTTGTGAGCCATTTTAAGCATAGCCAGTTATCCCTTGTGAGACTCAAACCCTGTCCCTTCTGTTTGTAAGGCAAACACCGTAACCATTAGGCCATGCTCCCAACCATATTGTCTGTATTTACTAACCATTGGGCTAACCTGGATATTTTCTACATGCTGCACCACTGCCTCCAAACCAAAACAGGCTACTAAGAAAATACATTTCTTGATTTTAAAACTCAAATCACAGCTACTTACCACTGACACTAGCAGGAGACACTAAAAAACATCCAAGACCAATAAATACAGTTCTGCCTAAGATACCAGCAGTCATCAGTTTTACAAGTAACTATTTTCACATCCTATTATGAGAGAATTATCAGTCTTAAACATGGTGATAGTATATATAAGAAACTGGACAATACATAGTCCTGGATGTGGAAATATAGTCCAGAAATACTTGTTATCATAGAGTCCTGGCTGAAACCATAGTTCTGTAACTTATTACATAATTTCTCTAGGAATTCAGCTGCTAGATCCGATGAAACTGACAAAGATGTGTGGCAGAAGTGCTGGAGGAGTTTTACCTGTTAAGAACCACACAGGAAATATATCTGTAGTCCTTTCTATCACATATGAATATTTAATTAATCCTGACAGCTGAGGTGCACAGTTACTAACTGACAGCACCACACAGACAGCAGAGGTATAGTGCAGGCAGCTACCTGACTAACTGAATGCGTCATCATAAAGATCTGAAAGTTGACAAATGTCTAGTTTTAATGAGAGAATCCACTGAAATTTTAAAAAGGCAGTTCCTTCACTTGTTAACTTTCTCACTTACTTTACCTAAAACTTCCTATTTAACAGGTGCAGTTTAATCCCATCAAATTTAAAGTTTAAAGACAATCTACAACAGTTATCGATGTCAATCATCTTGGGGCTCCACTATCATTTCGCTGAAAAGACATTTAAGGGAGTTGGTCAACAATTCCAGAATATACAACCCAGCCCAGTTTTGCCCTAGTGCTCCTTGGACACCAATATAGTGGGGTATGTTAGTTAAGAGGTAGCTAAGGGTTGTGTGTTAATTTACTTACTGTTGACCTCTGTCCATCAGAGACACGAGGGCCAGACTGGGGGTGAAGTTGCAATTTCCCCACCAAAGATAGTATTTCTTTTAACAGCATCAGGGATAAACTCTGCTTCACATAGATGGGGAGCTTATTCCATAGAGTAGGTTTCCTTTGAGACACATATCAGTCTCTCTAGCATATTCTATTTATATCACAGGCAAAGTTCAGGTGCTTGGTTCTAGTGTCTCTGGTGCTTTTTCTTTTGCAGATGTGCAAGAGATCCATTAGATCTGGATTTGAGAATGCCTTATATGCTAGGCATAGACTGCCTCTCAGTAATCTGAAGGAGACAGAGATAGGGCTTTAAGGTGATCTGTGTAAGACAGGGTATTCATATCCTGGATTCTCCTGGTGAGGAACCTTTCTGGGGCATTCCAACTGTAGCAAGTGCCTGGTTAGGTACATGCCAAAGGAGGACACTGTACTCAATGATGGGTATGATAAGGGCTGAGTCTTTCCAACCTTAACTTCTTGGGTCCTATCTGTGAGCCAGCTGGCTATCCAGCAAGTTGTACAGGGATTTATACCCAATTCCAGGAGTTTGTTTACAATACCTGAGTGGGGTGTTGTATAAAATGCCTTAGCTAGGTCAAGATAGACAGTATGCACTGTTTTGCCCTCATTCATTGCCTTGGTGATCTTCTCAAAGACATCCAGCAGGTTCAGTAGACATGGCTTGTCTTTGGCGAAACTAGATGGGGTGGGTCTAGTGTCTGAAGGTTTCCTCTGTCATTGTTAATCATTTTCATGACAATTAGTTCCATGGCTTTGCATATGAGACTATTCAGACTAATGGATATGTAGTCCCCAGGATCCATTGACAGTCTGCCCTCATGTAGAGAGATGACCGTTGCAGTCTTCCATTCATGTGGCATGAAGCCTATGCAGAGGCTATGGTTGAATGGTGACACCAGTGACCCTGATAGGTCATATTTCAGGCTATTTAGGATGCATCCTGGGATACTATCATGGCCTATTGAAACTGTATTTTTGGCCTTAGAGACAGAATCTAAGACCTGCTCCCTACTGGTAGCTGGAGGGATTATGTTAGATGGTATTTCCTGGAGGGATGGGGGGTAGCTGGGGGGTAAAGTTGGAGCTGAATTTGTCAGTCAGAAGATTTGTTATATCTCCCAGTTCAGTGAATGTAGCTCCATTTGCCAACAGTTCAGCACATTGCTGTGTGCTGCCTTTGAGGTTTTGGACATAGCTGAAGAAGGCCTTATGGTTGTCCTGGGCCTGGGATGCTATCTTTACCTCAAATGTGCTTTCTTGGATTAATTAGTTATCTTAGCTTTTGTTCAGTTTGATGAGAGTTTTTTTTTTCTTTCTTTTTTTTTGTGTTACACTTTCTAATTTTGGCAATGACTTTTTTCTGTTGCTGTACAACCTATTTAATTTTAGATTCCACCAGTGTGGTTTGTTTTTTGAGTTAGTCTTCGGCTTACTTCCAGTAGGCACAGCAGCCTCTATGCAGTCACTGACATGGTTGTACAGAGAGTCTGTGAAAAACTCTGCATAGGTTGCTGTGTTATCTGGGTTTGGAGGGGCTTGAAATTTTGACAGGTTATCACTTAATAAAGGTGGCTTATCTTGGAGTAGTTTCTAACTGTTACAGGGTTTGCTGGGTTTACATAATAGTTTCTTATTTCAAAGGAGACTACTTTGTGGCCTGACCTTACCAGAAAGGACACAACACTTGGTGGGGGAATGCAGCATTCTCCCATATTTGTGAGTACAAGGTCCAATGTGTTTGTACCTGTAGTAGGAGTATACACTAACTGTTCCAGGGTGCTTGTTTTTACCAAGTCTAGGAATTTCTGCACCTGAATATTTTGGGTCCTGTAGGATCCCCAGTTTATAGAGGGATAATTAAAGTCCCACACGAGTAAGGCATGGGGTTGAATGATGAGTGCCTCCAATAGGTCTAAGTATGGGTTTCATGGGACATAAAGGGTGACACATAGCTTGCATGGATACAGTATGAGCCTTTGTCTATGGTAATCTGGCCATGAAGGAACTCAAGTGCATCATGCTGCATAGGTATGCTTGTTACTGATATAGACTAAGGCACCTCCACCTTCAGTACCTTTCTGTGCAACTGTTGGTCAAAATGTGCGGAAGGCACTGAAGCCCTGCACTGCCAGGGTACTCTCTGTAACTTTAAACCATGTCGTAGTAACTACACAGATGTCTACATTCTCCAAGGTGAGGAGAGCTTGGAGGGAGAGGAGCCTCTTTTTTAGACTTATGGCACTGAGAAGTAATGCCTTTAGATTTCCTTGGGTAAATTTTGCTGTGCTGGAAGGTTTGTTAATTTGGTATTACCTAAAAAATACTCTATGGGTGAGGACAATGTTTTATCCACTATACAAAAGTCTAGACTGGATGGGTGCAGACCATCCTAGGCAAATAAATGTGGTTTGTTAACCATACCAACCATGCTGGCAAATATTGTATCCCCCTAGAATGACACCACAAACTACGTCAATTATTAAAGTCAATCATCTTCTGCTCATATTGTGGCATCATCCTTGGTGAAGGTGGAATGATGTTCAGTGCTAGGCAAATACCAGCCTGTGACACATAGTCCAAGGGCTTCATAATGGCTCTCTTCATATAGTCTAGGAAGGTACTTTTCAGGTCATTTACAACTTCATGGACTATGACTGAATCATACTGGTGCCTGTGGTGTAATTACCTGACCACATGCGTAACTTGGTGGATCCTGGCCACTGATAGGCAATTCACCATTATTTTCTCTTTGTTCAGCCTTGTGAGTGGGGCATCAGTATGCAGTACAATGGCATCCCTTATGACTAGAGTCCTGGGAAGTGTACTGGCTTGCCTTATGGGCTTGGTAGTTAAGGCTCTGATGAGTGTGGCCGTGTGTGTAGTACTAGGTGGTGTTTCTGCTGAGTGGTTTCAGGTTTGCTGAAGATCATTTTTTGCAGGCAGAAGGTCTTTGAGGTCACTGGGGTTTGGTAAGATTGCATTTAAGTGCCTCAGCATAAGTAGGTCTATATGTGGGATGCATACTATGTAAGGTGGATATAGCGTGTGTGTGTTTCTAACAACCAGATTGCTATTATGATTGTTTGTACGTGAGAATTTTCCCTCCAGAGACATGTATATGCATCTCTTGCTTAGTGTATTTATTTCTTTGAGGATTAAATGGCTGTTGGTGAATATTAGACATTTGTAACATTGTCTTAATATACCCATATCCACCAAACTGGCAGTGAAGAATTTGGAAAAGTGCATATCCTCAATTGTCAGGCCCCTTATTTGGTAAGCCACAAGGGTGTGGTGCATGATGAGATAATAGTGGGCTGAGTGAGGGCATTTGGGGGGCTAGAGGCTAGACTAGGCTATATAATACTAAATTCCAGGAACAGTGCTCCTCAATGCGTAAACTAGCTGGTGTCTGCTACTCAAGGTGCAAAACAGTTATTCTACACTTACTGAGTTACTGGTACAATTTCAGTGTTGTATTATCGGGAAAATTTGGTTTCTAGGTATCTGCATCTATACAGGGCACTACTAACTACCCCTGCACAATGGGCAGTGACACCAAATGCTCCAAATGAATTCTGGCACTTCAAACATAGGAAACTGGCTTCAGAGTCCTCTGGCCTATAAAACAACTATACTTATAGCTTTTGTAGCTGTAGCTGGTCTAGAGGAGAAGGTCAACACCTTCACCACACCACATGGAACACATAGCCATCTAGAACACCCACTATCACAGCTCTCACATAAAAACACAAACCATACACCCACCTTCGCGGAGGCTCTCAATAGAAATTTACCCAAACAGCAGAGACCTCCAAGACTGAAACGCACTTGACCACCACAACACAGAACAAACCACAGGACACATAGCTCACCTCCATAGTGTGCTCCTCAACCTAAGCCCCTAAGGCTAAACACCTTGCCCAATACACTAATCATAGGTGACACAATAGTGAGACATGCAGATGTCCCACTCACTAGGTTGAATAAGGAGAAGGTAACAGTCAGCTGTCTATCAGGTGCCAGAATCCGACACATAACACATGCACTCAGGTCATTCCACAAGTACAAGTATGACTCTGTCATTGTCCATGTGGGTGTGAATGACCTGATATGCACCTCCCTGGACTACATGAAGAGAGACATGGTGGACCTCTCGGATTATGTGGCCCAGGCAGGTATGACACTAGCCCTGAGCAGTATCCTACCATCACCTAGAATGATACCGCAGTACAAACAAAAAATTATTGACTTCAACAACTGGCTATGTTTCTCGTGTCATTCTAAAGAGATCCAGTATATGTCTGCTTGGGATGACATGATTGACTGACCTCGATGCTTTGTCAGAGATGACCTGCATCTGTCACCCCTGGTACTGGCTAAGGCTCTTGCCACCCCTATAGTGCCATTTTTAGGCAGTATTCCAAAGACCAAATTACCACCATAACAGCTATAAATAAATGCAATCTGAGAGTCATGCTGCACAATACTAGAAGTCTAAGTCTCAAGATGCACTCGTTTGAAGCACTCCTCAAAATGGAGAACATTGACATTAGAGACCTAGTTTAAAGTGGCAGAAATGCAACACTGCACTACCAGGCTATAACTCATTCCACACCTTTCGGCCCCAAAACATGAACCAAAGCTCCAAAGGTGGTGGTGTCTCCATATTCATAAAGGCTATGCACACCTCCAGACTAGTAGCCCAGCATAAACCATCTGAGATACTTCAGGTACAACTAACATTGGGTAAGATGGCAATCCGAGTCATAACCTGCTACAGGTCCCCAACCATGCCCCTAGACTCTCACTCCATGTTCCTAAGCACCCTGGAATCTATCAAGGTCCAACTCAGCACTCTCATACTAGGAGACTTCAACCACCCCTCCATCAACTGGGAAAACTACTGAAGCACCAGTACACTGGCCCAACGCTTCCTGAAATTCATCAATTCCAATGCCCTAGACCAGTTCATTCTGACTACCACTGGAGGAAGCAACATCCTTGACCTGGTTATTACTAATATGGGCGACCGTTGCTCTACACCAATAGTCAATCCCTCCCTGGTCAGATCTGACCATAAACTAATCACCATGGAAATCCACATATCCCCCACACCCCTCGCAAAGGTAACCACCTTGATAAACTTCTCCAAAGCTGACTTTGGACTCCTAAAAATAGAGGTGGCTAACTTCACAGCACCCATGCCAATGGAAGACAGCTGCATGACTGCTGAATCATACACCAATGCACTGTACGAACATGTACATAAATGCATGGAACTAGCCATACCCAACAGAACTAAGAAGCTCTCCTACAAAAAAAGGAAGCCAGTCTGCTGGTCCCCTGCCATTAATAAACTCTACAACAGAAGGAATAAACTGTTGTGAAAAAGGTAAAGTCCCAAGACTGAAAAACTCCCTTATTAGCCTCAACAGAAAGATGAGATCCCTCAACAAATCCTCTAAAGCCAGCTATGAAGGCAGAATTGCACCAGACACTAAAAACAATCACAAAGCCTTATATAGTTATATCAAGAACCTCCACGGCAATACCCAGATTTTCTCTGAGTTACTTCACAATGGTACCACCTATACTGAGCCAACAGATATTGCCAACATACTGGCCGACATATTCAGTGCCAACTTTACCCCCCCCCCCAAGGACCAATCACGATACTGGAAGAATGCCAGGCATCCAGCATTATTGCAGCACAGGTAAAAACTGCATTGTCCAAGGCCAAGAATACAGCTTCCATGGGACCCGATAATATCCCTGGCTGTGTTCTACATGAACTACAAAGCAAACTGGCACCACATCTGTGTGTCCTGTTCAGTCACAGCCACACCTCAGGCTTTGTCCCTACTGAATGGTGCACTGCTACAGTCATCCCTCTCCATAAAAGGGGAGTGACTACAGACCCAAGAATTATTGCCCCATTAGCCTGAGTCTGATATGTAAAGCTATGGAGTGCACCATCATGGACCTGATTAACAAAGATATAGGAAATCTCCAAACTCTGGACCCCACTAGGGCTGTGGATGAAGGTAAGACAGTGCATACAGCCTACCTCAATCTGGCCAAGGCCTTTGATACCATTGCTTACTCTGGAATTATTGATAAACTCACCAAACTACGCATCAACCCCTATATCACTAGGTGGGTTGCAAATTGGCTCTCAGATAGAACACACAGTGTGAAAGTAGTGAATTTCAAGCCAGACTGCCGACCAGTCATGAGTGGAGTCTTACAGGGATGGCGCCTGGGTCCTCTCCTGTTTGGCATCTACTTTTCAGATATCCAGGCCAACAAAAACGGCCTCTAGCTGACCAACTTTGCAGAAGACTGCAAGCTGGGAGCCATTATTAACTCCCTAAGTGATGCAGACATCTTATAGAAAGGCCTCACTGAGACTAATGACTGGTGTCGAAACCATGGCCTTAAGCTTAATGCCAAAAAATGCGTCATCATCCCCTTTGGTAAAAAGTCAGTTCCCACTAATTACCACATTGATGGGAGCCCACTGAACACTGAAGGCGTTATAAAAGATCTGGGGACACAGGTTGACAGCAACCTCTTGTTCGACCACCACATTGCCACTGTGGTCAGAAAGTCCTTCTATGTGGTGCATCTCATTACCAAGGGTTTTGTATCCAGGAAGAAAGAGGCCATCGTCTCTCTCTACTCTTCCCTCATTAGACCAATCATCGAGTATAATGCCCCATTTAGCATGCACCTCACTAGACACCTGCAACAGCTGCAGAGGCCACAGAAGTACCTCATGAAGAGGATCCTGGGCATTAAACACATGTCCTACATGGACAGACTCAAAAGACTCCAGCTACTCTCTGTCTCATATCGCCTACTTAGAGGCGATCTCTGCTTGGCTTACAAAGCCATGCCTGACCCAGCTCTGTTAGAAATGCTACATATAAAGAAATCCCAATCCCCCCACACCACATGCTCCAGAGACCTCAACCTTATTACCACAATCAAAAGAACATGCTGGGGGGACAGGTTCCTTACCGAGAGACTGCCCCTGCTCTGGAATAGACTTCCCATACATGTCAAGCAGAGCATCTAGCTGTCCCTCTTCAAGAGAAATCTTGATGAGTGGATCGGTAATAGAAAGTTCACCCCGGGGATCACTCAAGTGTCTCTACTTGAACGAGGCACTGGGAACTAATGTCAGGCAGCACGATGCCAGGGCACTTCTATGGGCTAGGCTTGTAAAGGCTCCAGGGCCATTAGTCTAGTACACACCTATGAAGCTATAAAGAGGTAAATGTAAGGTAAAATACAAGACTGTAGCAGCAAAACTGCAATATGAACAACTATAAGAGCACTGAAGCACTAAAACTGGAGCAGAATATACAATATTCCAACTACTGCACTTCAACCACAGACTGAGGCACCAGACTATGCAGAAATTTACCAGAAACACTGTTTCTGGAAACAAATGCAGCAATAAATGACAGAATGAGGCACAAATCTGGCAGTAGTTCACAGTTATGCCACAGCTGTGAAAGAAACTACAAAACTAAGGCCCTAGAGATGGTTCAAAATAGAAGCAGCTAGCTTTTACTTGTAATTCTACTTATGGAGATAGAAGTGCAGTATAATGTGTAAATGATGGTAAGATCTTGCAGTAATTCACAATTTTCCCACAAATGCAAATGAAGCTACAAGACTAAGATCCCAGAACAAACTGGAAAAATGCAAACAGAAAACCTTTTTGTTTAAAACATGGAAAAAGCAGAAAAGTACAAAAATGTACCATCACATAGATCACTAAAAATGTAACTTGAAATATTTAAGCAGAATTGAAAATAAAACCTTTTTTTCTTTCCTTTTTGATGTAAAGCTTGCTTCTCACAGTTCAGGGCTTTTATTACCTCTCTGAGTTTTGCATAAAAGACCATGGGTTGGTGTAGCTCTGTGCTGGATGTAGCAGGTTCGCTGGAGAGGGATCCAGTCAAATAAAGCCAATATTGGAACTGTAGTCCTAGGACTCTGAGCTACAGGTCAATGATCTCAGGTAAGTTAGAATTTCAGAAACGTTAGCTTAATGTCTCAGTGTGTGTGTGTGTGTGGGGGGGGGGGGGCAGAAAACAATGAACACTTTTAAGTTCTGCCACAGCTGGGAATGAAGCTACAAGACTAAGACCCCACACAGGACTCAAATAATTCTTCATTTGGAGATAAAAGTGATTTATAATGTATAAATGATGCTAATATCCAGCAGTAACTCACAATCTTCCCAAAACTGCAAACAAGGCTACAAGACTAAGGTTCAGGACCAAAGTAAAAATGCCAACAGATAATGTTTTAGCTAAAATATGGCAAAAAGTATCACTACACAAGTCACTACACATGAAACTTAAAATATTTAAGCAGAATTGAAAATAGGTAAATGATAAGCAGAGTATAAGGCTCTAGCAACAAAACTGGAATACAACCAGCTTTAAAAGCAATGATGCAACAATCCTAGAGCAGAATATATAATACTCCCATATTCATCTAGTTAATATTTGCAAGTATTCCAGGAAAAATTCAGTTTATCAAGAAAAAGTATCTGAAAATGATGGGTTTTTTTAATCAGAGATTGCCAAAAAATGTCTTCTTGCTAATGTATATTCCATAGGAATGTCAACAAAGAACTTCAGGACTTTCGATTATGAAGGATTCTTTTGCTTTTGGTTCCTCAGTAAATTGTAAAATAATGTCCTGAATAACATCTAGTAGGTTGAAACACTCACTTTTTGGCAATCTTCAGAGAAGAAGGTTATTATGTCTATTACTCGATTTTAGGTCAGTTTTTTCTTTCAGAAATGCATTTTTTGGAAACACAAGTCAGTTTTGGAAGTAGCACATGAAATTTTATCATCACAGGCTGAAATCCTTGCCTCAGATTCCAGAGTCCAGTTTTGAATTTAGTAGTTTTCTCGCTTCATTTTGATGTTGTATGCATTTTATGCTTTATGTCTTTCTCTCTCTCTCTCTATTATTTTCATAAACTGAAATTCATTTTCCTTTACAGCCTTGCTAGCCATGCTGATGAAAGGCAGACTATAGGTTTGCTGGAAATTGTTAAGATACTAAAAGAAATAAAACAGCTGTAAATCCCCAGAAAGAAGGAAAATAGCTGAAACTGTAACTTCAGACTGTTGTAAAATAAAGACTCAATTGTTTTCAATTGAAGAAATCACTGAAACATAGTGAAATAACTAAAAACACCTTCACAGTTCAGCCACCATCTTTCTATTCTGGATCAATATTAGGGAGGGTGGTCTAATGGTTAAGATGTTTGCCTTACAAACACAAGGTACATGGTTTGAGTCTCACAAGGGATAATTGACTAGGCTTAAAATGGCTCGCAAGGGCAGTTAGCCTAGTACTACTCTATGAACCTATTTTTAAAGTTGATGCCAGGGCACATTTACAGTGCCACTACTGGCTGTTGAATGTTTTCATTTTGCAATCCAGGGGGTTGGTTGGCCATATTTTTCTCCAGGTACCATTGTATAGGATATGGTAGAGTGTTCTTTAAGTCAGGGTTTGGAGACAATGAAAGTGTGAAGCTACTGCCAAATAAACCAGTATGCAAGAAGGGATCACATGCTTCTTACACCTCCATGACTATATGGTTGCTATGTAAAGGACCTAGAATAGAAGGGGATGACCCAAAGCTGATGGATAAGCAAACAGATCTAAGATTAACTTCAGCAGCTCCACATTGCAGAAGATGGAATATAATAAAAGCAGAAGAGGAGGTAACAAGCCTGATAATATAGTTCTGTGCATAATGTATATCAGCCTGCAGATGACGTTAACCATTTTATAAGGGCTATGTCAACTTTATAACAGAATAGGGACTGTTGTAGAATAAATAACTGGATTTTAGTCTTATTTACACAGATATCACCTTAACGCATATATAAGAGTTATAATATATCTGTTTTGAAATAAAGCCAGAATAATAAATGATATTATTTTTAATGTTATTTTATGTTATTGGGAAAAGACAAAAGAAGAAGAATAGCTTGCTGTAGTTTAATAAGCATGATGTAGATTAAATCATTCCCTATGTGAATATTCTGAAGATTTTTTAAATTTTAATATAAACTAATCTAGAGTGGAAACTATACTGCAGGAAGTCAGAAGCAACAGCTCAAAAGTGAAAAGCTGAAACATAGCTTAAAAAGATTGTTTAATGGAAATTAATTTTAAACTCTTAAGAAAAGGTACCATATCCACAGGAAACATAATGGTGGCTTGCTCCTCCATATACACTCTGCCAACCTAAAAGTAAGTTTCACTTAAAGGCCATACTAAAGTCACGGAATTTACAGTCTTAGGATCAGAACATTTCTGCTCAGGAGTCAGAGTAGGGTAGTGACCCCTAATACACTTTGACTATAATGGATGATATTGCTGATAATCACCACTTAGTAACATTTTAAGACATTCCCTTGAATTCATAAAGGTTACCACTAAGTGTACATTTGAAGTAATCTGAGTGAATAGACAGCACAAGAAATATGATAGGGATGTTCCTGAATACAGGCAGTATACACTACACTTAGTGGTAACTTTTATGAATACCAGGGACTGACTTTGGTAAATATAGTTTCAAATCCTGCCTCTGATCTTTTTAATTTTCCCATTTTAAGGTTCACTAATACTAGTAACACAGATTCTTCAAATAGTACGAAAGTGGCTCAGTCAGTATATTCCGTTAATGAGACATGAGCAGGTAACATTTACAACATGAGGTATTATTTTGGTAATATTATGTTAGCAGTCAAATTATATAACTGGAATGACAGGAGTAGGAAATGAAGCAGGACATAGAATAATAGAATTCCACCAAGATAATTCACAGGTCATAACACACACTTTTTGTAGTAACCGACATTGGATACACATGGATACAACTAGCTCATTTGTTCCAAAACCATACTGACTACATGCTTTGCAGTCAGAAATGAAAGAGCTGTATACTGTCATCAAAAACAGGATGTGGAGATGGCTGTGGCTCAGCCTATCAGTGCGCTGCCCAAAGTTTGGAATTAAATTATAAAAAACAACAAAACCCTTCATGCTAGCTATATACAAGGTCAACCATATTCCAGATGAATACGTAGTAGAGGTGAACAACAGATTTCAGAGATTAGAACTCGTAGACAGAGTGCCTGAAGAATTATAGACAGAAGTTTATGATACTGTCCAGGAAGTGACAACAAAACTATTCCAACTAGAAGCAAGACTGAGAAGGCAAAATGACTGCTTGCCCAGGCTTTAAAAGAGATCAAGAAAAGAAGGAGAACAAAATGCAGTGGAGATATGGAAATATATTAACTTGAATGCATAGATTCAGATAATAGTAAAAAGAGAAAAAGAGACTTTTTTTAATTCAGTAGCTGATAAAACTGCAAAATAACAGAATGGAAAAGACAAGTGACCTCTTCAAGAAGACTGGAGATATTAACGGAAACTTGCAGGTAAATGGACTTGATAAAAGACACATATTTAAAGTACCTAGAAGAAGTAGCAGTTAATAAGAACGGATGGTAGAAATATAGAACAAACCCATATGATGGTATTTTCTCTGACCCAGAGCCAGATACTCTGAACAGTGAAGTTACATGGGACCTAGAAAGCATTGCAATAACAAGGCTGCATGATGTAATGAGATTCCAGCTGAACTGTTTAAAATCCTGAAAAAGATGCTGTTATAGGGTTGTTTGGAATTTGCCAGCAAATTTGGAAAACACAACAATCAAGACTGATATTCCAATTCCAAAAAGGGCAAAGTTAAAAAGTGCTCAAATTATGCAATTATCGAACACTTACTGTAGTTTCACATATGAAGATTGTGATATCCAGACAACAACTGTGTAGGAACCAAGAACTGTCAGATGTATACATGGTTTTGAAAGCAGCAGAGACACAAGACAAATTGTCAATATCCACTGAGTAGTAGAGAAAGCAAGAGCGTTTTAGAGAACAATATTTACATTTGCTTGACTATTTTAAAGGCTTAAACTTTGTGGACTGTAACAAATTGTGGCAAGTTCTTAGAGAAATAGGGATATCAGTTCACTTTACTTACATCCTGAGGAATCTTTATACAGAACAAGAAGCAACAGGTAGAACTGAATGTGTAATAGCTGACTAGTAAAACTGGAACTTACTTTGTTTATATTCTGAATATATCATGGAAATTCTGTGTTAGATCTAAATATAAGAATCAAAATGGCCAGAAGAAATATTAACAACCTGAGATATGAAAATGATAGCACTTTGATAGCTGAAAGTCAAGAACAGTAAAACCGCCAGCTGATTAAAGCAAAAGAAGAAAAGTTGTCTTGCTGTTAAATATTTAAAAAAATAATGTCATCTTGCCCTAACAGTTATTTGCAAATAGATGGGAAGAAAGCACAGGAAGAGATAGATCTTATTTTACTGGGCTAAAAGATCACTGCAGATGGCAACTGCAGCAATTAATTCAATATATTTGCTTCTTGGAAGGAAAGCTATGGGAAATCTGGATAAGATTTTTAAACAGCAAAGACATAATATTGTCATCAGAGGTCTGTATAGTCAATGCTTCAGTTTACCCAGTAATAACATATGGCTGCGAAATGTGAATTGTTAAGGTTGTCCATTCCAGTCTCAATGCTTTTGAACTGTGGTGGTATAGAAGACTTTACAGAATTCCACAGACTGCAGGAAGATCATATCTGTCAGTATTTAAGAATGTAAACCCAGACTGTTCACTGGAAGGTTTGTTGATAAAACTAACACTCCAATAGTTTAGCCACATCATGCTAAGACAGAATTAATTACAGAATACATTGGTGATGACAAAGAGTTATGGCAAAAAAATGAAGGGGACAGCAGAGGCTAAAATGGAAAGGTAGCATTAGTGAAGTAAAGAATATGAATTTGCAAAAACTTAAAAATGTAGCTGTTGACAGGCCTGGTGTGTTAAATCACTTGTTAACACAAAAGTAGGACTTCCCTAGGTAACCAGACTGTCAGCACAACAATACAGTTTTACAAAAGTAGATATTAAACATAGTATATAAGCTTTTTACAGGAAGAAATAAGCAAACTTAAATATATTCCTATATTCCTATATCTTTATGGGTTCATCAGTCCATGTTTTTCAGTTAAACAAAGTAAATTAAAGTTAAATACAATTTTAGCTAGATGGTACTGATAATGTAAACAAGGCAAACCCTAACTGTGAAAATTAGCTTATGGTTGTATTACATGAGGGTCAGCCATTGTAAAAATAAGAACACTGTCTTGGCTCAAATAAAAACTGTAATATGGTATTTCCTCTCAATGTTTCCACACATTACTACTGTAAATCCAATACTACAGTTTTAGTAACAAAAGTGAACAGTCTGTTCAAGTGGGACAGTTAAGTTATTTAAAACACAAAGAAAAATAAGTCATTCATTTTTCAACAGAAAAAAAAAGTCTATGCTCCAAATTCCAAAAGATTTGCACTCAATGTAAGTGACTTATTCTGGTATAAGACTTATCAACTATAAAGCAAGCTTACACCAGATAAACTCACTTGCAGTAAGAGCAAGTGTTTTATTATTGGGCCCTATGTATGCTACATTTTTTTTATTTGACTCACCTTGCATTTTACCTCCCATAGTAAAACTCACAAATATCACTATGTAGTGGAAGGGGAAAAAACTTAATTTATAATTTTATGTATAGTTAAGAATATCTGAAAAGGTCTATTTTAAACAAATCATGCTCAGCATAAACTATAACATAACAATCTGAACTCTGGAACACTGATAAAACTTTATTACAGCATAAAAGTATACAACAAAAACATTGCTGTAATATAAGCAATATCTGTATTAGCCCTTCTGACTTATTATAGACTACATTATGGATGGTAATTTTTGTTAAATCTTAAATACATATAAGATTTTATGGGACAAAGCTATCGTAGAAAACCAGGAGTCAAAAGTAAATCTAAACAAAGATATATTCAGCAACTGTTGACTCAATAATGTTTATACATTTATTGTCCAAAGCTTAGCAATTTCAGAATGCATCAGAATTTACAGTTGTAATATTTGTCCACAGTTGGTTTTATACATGCTACTTTAACATTTAGTATAAAGCCATATGAATTTCCCTTATGTCTTCCAGTAGGTCACTGGTCATTTTATGGCAAGGTTTTCCCCGTGAAACATTATTCCCTAAATATTCTTCCTAAAAGTATAATTTACCAAAAGTAAACACTGGTAAACATGAGAACATTGTGAAACATGAGAAAAATACCTACTACATCCATAAGCATTTCTAACATTGCAGTGATTTGCAAAAGTATTAATCTAGTCAAGTATAGTATTATCACACTTGATAACTGTTGGCTTAAACAACATTTTTGAAAATAACATTTATGGAATTGTGATTCATGAAAGTAACATCCTGTAAACTGTTTGATTAATTTTCTAATATACTATCTACCAGAGGGGTCATAAGAGCTGAGTTATATCATAATTAACATACAGGTTTCATGCATTACTTTTGAGGTAAAATTTAGGACATTTTGGATCATAAACAAGCCACTCTAAAAACTGGCCATCTAATATATTGACTGCTGCAGTAAATAGAAAATAAGTTACACTGCAATTGAAATGCAAATTTTATTTTTAATAGACTACAGTTACTGTGCAATAAGTAATACATCAGTCTTATCAGTTAAAGATTTTCATTGTGAAATGTTATATTTTCCCCTGAATTACTTACTTTAGTCTCTATTTATGTATCGTTTTGTTGAGCTGTCTTTGTTTTCTGGTGGAATGCCAAGTGAGCTTTCTCATTTGTGTAAACTGTTCTCAATGCAGGCAAAGAGACTGTTAATTTAGTATTATACATGAAAGCTAACACACCTGTGCAATGATATAATTCCATTTTAGTGAATTTTTAAATGAATACATTTGGATAATTAATTTACTTTTTTTATACATTTGTTCACTGGGCAAGCCCACCGAACATGTGTCTCTTTTTAGGGGTGACCCAGGAGGTCTGTCTAGTTTAGTGACTTGCTCATAACACAGAAAGCAAATGATGGTGGAAGGAAGTAAAATCCTGTAACCTGCCCTACCTTAACAGCTCAGAGCTTTAGTCTTCTATGCTAACTGCTGCACTTTCATTAATCCCACTGAAACAGCAAAATTGCTTTAACATAGAAGACTCATGAATAAACACTGGCAAAAAGCAGTTGGTAATCATGTTACTTTTCACATCTGTTTTGGTGCCCCCCCCCAAAAAAAAATATAATCAACCATCTACAATATCTTTGTGCTCTTCCTTGATCTTGACAACAATGCAGCAAGAATGTAGGGCTGTCCTAGTAAGTCAACATCCTGGTGGAAAAGAAACCTTTTCCTGACTGGTATAAAATATTGAATAGGAATTCTAAAGTGTCTAGCATGGGGATTGAACATACAATCTTCTAATTTCATGCATCACTGAGTTATCTTCCATTTGATGATGACCCATTAGAACCATATAATGTAATTTGAGTCATGCACAGCCTTTAACTGCTTCTACCAAAATAGATTATTACTGTTGAATAAGTGTTTGCACAAAAGATGATAAATAAATGACCCAGATTCTACACAATGTACAATGCTCCACTTTATATTACCATTTCATCACTCTGTAGTTATGTAATTTGATACTGTAACCTTCTGCTTACAACTATATGAATTGTCATAATTTCTTCTTTCAGTAATTTCAGCATTCTCTCTAATTATATTAGCAGCTCTCTATGTCTTAACATTGTTTTGCACTTATCTAGTATGCTTTGCTTTCCTGTATAGATTTAGCCATGAAGAACAACAAATAAAACAAACAAATATATAAACCAGATAAAAGCAAATGACCAGGAACCAGGATCCACCACAAATTTAATACAAACTGTCTCTAGTGCCTCGGCAAACACCTTCCAAGGAGAATACAAACAGAAAAAAAACACCACACATTTATACAATAGAAAATATTCCTCGTCTGAAACTGTTTTTTCAGTAATCTGGAACAATACATAAATATAGATAGATAGATAGATAGATAGATAGATAGATAGATAGACAGATAGAGATATATCTGTCTACCTATACACACACACACACACACACACACACACACACACACACACACACCGCGCGCGTGCGCACTCAAACCAACCTTCCAGTGAGTCAGCAATGCAAAAATAGATAGACTCATTGCATTGTTTTTTACATTTTATGTCATATGTTCAACAAAGTCATTTTACAGTTTGATATGTGAACATTATGGAGAAAATGTTCAAGTTCTTTACAAGTAATTTTGCATATATCTGACTGCAGAATCACCTTTTACAATAAAAGGAACTATTTAATACCTCTTCTGTTGTGCATGAGACAGCACTCTGTAAAAGTATTTTGAAAAATTATTGCACAACTGCTAGGTGATATTCACATAATGTTACCCATTTCAAAATATCGCTGCAAGACTTTATAGCTCATTTTATCAGTTTGTGGTCTGGTGTGGAAAGGTATTATTTTGTTCTTGTGGAAACTAAACTGCAAGATCAATGGTGAGTATGTAAGCAGTTAGGAGGCAAGGACCAGTGGGAGTTCAGTGAAAATGTGGGAAATAAGAATATAATAAATGCTTTGAACCAGCTTTCTTTTCTTACACTTCTATAAAAATGGTGCTAGACTATTTTCACTGTTGCAGAACTTGCAGCAGTGTGTTTTGCATTATAGATAGTAACCTGGGGATTGTTAAGCATCCAGTGATATCCTTAAAATTCTCAGAGATTAATTTATGGTGATTGTGGAACTTGGTGCAAATAATGAGTTTGGTTTATTATGCATTTTATTAATGTGGGAAGGAATGTTAGGAAGTAAAAATGCAGCTGAAGAGGCAGAGCAGTTCTGCTCAGTGTCAGTAACTCTAGTTCAGGAATGACCTTGACAGACAGTATGTACTAGTAGTGGACAGAGAACAAACAGCCAAGAGCCACATTTCCTGTCCTGAAGGAAGGTACAAGATCTGGTCACCATGTTACTGTTGTATAGTAAATACACAGTATCTGGAACAATTCATTCAAAATTGTAGTTCTTATTTGGACTTATGAGGCACATTCTACAACACAGCTGCAGTCCTTATATCACTGTATGTACTAATGAGTGGAATTTTAAAGGAAAAAATTGGCCCAAAGCCACAACTGAGTCTCTCCTCAGTGAATCAATAGCAACACATTACTAAACAGCCATTAGCAGGGAGAATGAAGGCACAAGCAAATGGTAAAGGGACCGCTCAGTCAATAACTTGGGGTGAATTTGGTCCACTTGAAATGCTTTAAGGATTTGCATTTGAAATAAGTTAGTGTTCACAACGACAAAGATCTGATTGGGAGACTGTTAAGTGTTTTTATAACATCCATTCACAGCTTTAAACCTGATTTTTTAACATGGCCATACAAAATGTGAATTATGTAGCAAAAAAGATGAAACCTAACATCATCAGTATATGCTGAGAAGAATGTGTTGGGAGGCATGTCTGACATAGCTGTGGACTGTCATCCCAGTGTAAAATTGTCTCAAGACTTAGATTAGAACCACTACATATCTAGTTACACAAGCTCAAGTGCTTAATGTTAGCACCACTGCAGATGTCTGAGTTTAAAACCATCAGAGTGCACTTTAAAGAGGATGAAATCAACAGTGTATGCTGAGAAGAGGATGTTGGGAGGTTTGTATGAAATTGCTATGGAGTCATGGAGCAGTGCAAAAGTATCTTCTGAATGCTACTTGAGTGGGGGCAGCATGACCTGGACTCATTCTCATTTGACTAGAAAAACACACACACATTGACTGGTATAAGAATAGAGTCCTATGTATCTAGTTACTCAAGCTAGAAAACACAGTACTTAATGTTCACATCAGCATAGAAGTCTGACTTTAATAGGGTCAGAGTGCAATTTATAGAGGGTGACATCATCACAGTCTTGCAGGTAACATATATTGTTATGAAACTTGTGTGCAAAGCCAGGATTTGTGATATGATTTTGTGATCATAATTTGCAAAAGGACTTAGAAATACATCCTGGCAACCTAGGTGAAATAAGCTGTCATGAATGCATATTGTAGAAGTAAGACAGACATGTACCTGTTTTTCAGGATGTTGTGTAGATGGCACACACACACACACACACACACACACACACACACACACACACACACACACACACACACACACACACACACACACACACACACACACACACACACTTTGGAAACAGCAATAGTGCAATGATAGAATTGTGTGCCTTCATATTCAGATGAAGGTATGTCCACATTAATATAAATTGCTGACAATATCAGTGTGGTGTGATGTGACCATGGATGGCCAATGTCCACTGCAACTATAAACTCATACCAAATGAAACAATGCAGTTAGGCTAATTCTAGAGTATGTTTGACAATGGCCCAAGTATTGATATATCATTTGAAAAATGCATTGCTGCAGGGCAAGCATGAATATCAGAAAGTGTGTGTTCAGTCAAGCACACATGTCATTGCCCTTCTCTTGTGTGTATGAATGCATTTCCATATATTGGAGGAGTACAGCCTAGTAACCATAGTTAGACATCCCTTCAAAAAGTGGATCACAGAGAAGCTGATTTGCACAGATGATAGCAAAGTATTAGCGCATGCACAATTCCAATTTCAGGAATTCAACTTGGACTTGTGAAATAGCAGTGTCCATGGATGCTCTTTGCCAAACTGTGCACAAATAGGCACATAGAGTAACTGACCTGATTGGGGTTAACTGCAAAATACATCTGTTTGTTGTTAATGTTTCATGTGTCAGGCTTGCAAGAGAAATTGCTGGCAGATAGTATGATGTGCATGCTGTTGTCTATTTTTGAAATGTTGGGTCCAAAGTTTTATTACACAAATAACAGCTGGCCTTCCCTTCCTTGTTTGCAAGACATTAAGCACTGAGCAAATTAATTTCTCTGTTTACAGAAAACAGTGAAAAATTTAATGTAGTACTCCTTCCTTCTCACAAACAGGTTCAGTGGTGATGTACAGCCATCAGCCTTCTGGACAGTAGTGGGTGTGGAAAATTCACATGGTGCTTAGCTTTCTCTGTGGCACAGGGTGTAAGAACAGTTAGGTCTTGGTCACTGTCCACATGAGCCAGAGTTCAAATCTTGTTTTTTTTCTTTTTTTTCTTTTTACAAATGGTGCTAGTATGTCATTAGCTAAGTGAATGTGATCAGGACCGCAAATGTGACCATCAGTTTACCACACTAAAGTGTGTGTCTTTCTTAAATTGCTTCAGTAATGCCAACCTCTATGTACTTCTACAACTAGTAGCTGTTTCACAGGCCTTGCTACAAAGCACAAGTTAACTATGTGTACAGCTTGCTACAAATGACATGGGGTGGTACATCTTTTAAAATGATTAGTATGACTCAGCAGATATGCTAACTATGAGAACTCATAACTGCAGCAAGTGTTAATCTGTGGGTGATTAAACATATCATAGATATATAACATTGCACTAGGAAATTATGTGAGATGCATCTGGAATCAAGCCCTTGATGCTATGGGCAAAATAAAATCATCAGTCAAGTGATTTATATCAACACTTCACATAGGAAGTTTTACTTTGTTACATCCAGCAGTGTAAGAACAGTCAGAGTAGCTATTTCAAAGTAGTGCTTTTACTCTGCTTTAACTCTGTGTTCCTTTAGAGCAGCATGCATCCATCCTCAACCCCTTTTCCCAATTGCACATAGGGTTGGGGTGTCATTTCCTATAGAGCAGCATATTTTAAGCAATATTACCTAAAGATAACAGGACTAGTGCAGCTGATGTCAAAATCTCACCAGGTTTTGCCACAGGACATGAGCAGCCATTCACCACCACTCAGCACTGGTATATGAAGCCAAACTCTGTACAAATGCAGAAGACTAAAAGTGAAGGCTTTTTGTATGGGCCATTTCTGGCTACGTGTGTTATGTGTGATTCTATTTTTTGACCAGAATAAACATGTGAAAATGGGGTTTATAGGAAAGTGGTGACATGGGAGGGGTGGCAAGCAGAAAGAAGAACAAAGGGAAAGCAATACAGGCATTTGCAGGTGGGGCTTGGGAGACAACCACAGATATCCACTTCTTCACCACAGTAATGTGCACATGTACACAAAATTTGATGAATTTGGACTGTCACCACAACACGGATGGGTGATAACAGTGCAATGATGTTGTATAGCCAAATGGGCCAAATCAAGTGCATCAAGAAGACACATATGCAAAGTGGAGAGCTATGTACAGGACAATTCATTTTTGTGGGACATTTTTTTTTTCAAAAAGAGAGGAATATTGGGTAAGGGACCTAAGAATGTGAGGGTAGGGTAGGTGAGGAAGCAGCTATAAAGAGGACATACAAGACAGGCACAAGAATGGTGATGGACAGAAGAAGGTTGGGAGACATCATGATTGGGGATAGATAGGTAACATCAGAGGCACATGCCCATCAAGCATGGGAACAATGAGAATCTAGTCCTCACCATCAGAACTCTTATCACTGTCCCCTTTTTCAGTTGTCTGTGAGACTACTTGACATGGAAGTCTCTTTTCAATTTTTAAGATCAACTTTTCCACTTGGCTGATGCAGGCAAAACGGCCACTTTTTATTCATTCATGAACCATCAAAAAATTTGCTTGGCCGTTATTGGGAATTTGCCCTTTTCGACAATGTAGAGCGATCTCAAAGTTGGTATATTTAGTTAGGGGTGGGGGAAAGCCCCCCACTTGGTTAGTGTTTGAAAGTTTGTTTTCCTTTTGGTCAGCCAAGCAAACCTTTTTTCCCTGTGAAAAAATTGCAGAAGTGGCCATTCATGCATTTCATATTTCGTTCATTAGGTGTCGATGTTTAGGTGTTCAAAGAGCTAGTGTTTCATTGTTTTAATATAGATCCTGCGCTCTATAAGGTGATTGAAGTTAAATATTTCACTTTTTCCTTAAGCAGTGAACAGTGTTGGCACTCTGCCATGTGCCATGCACATTGTAAAGGCAAAAAATAAATAAAGATTAAAAAAAGGAAACAAACATTAAACAATTAGACAACTCTTGATTTGAACCATCAGACTGTAACACAGTTGTTTCTCTCTTTGCCACAGACACAGCTTTGCAGTGGTAATCAAATAATGTTTATAGATGCAATTCTCATTTCATATCCAGTATTAAACAGTTCATACAGTTGGAGAATCTCAGTTGATTGTATATGTGTAGATAACATATTTATTGGAATAAGTAATTACACATTATTTACAAATATTATCATAAAATTGCAATTCTGCCTTTTTTTGTATTCTGGGAATCCTCCCTTTATCTCTGCTTTACTATCAGACATGCAAGCTCTAGTGTATATCCTGTCATTGTTCTTTCGGGGTGTGATATAAATACATGACAGTGAACAACAGTTTTCAGAAAATTGAGGAAACTATTCTGTTCTGCCAAAGAAATATACATGTGGAGTGTTTGATTTTGTTTAAAAACTCACTACAGTTAGTTCGACACTTTGTAAGTGTATCTTCACTGACACACCCTCTTCAGGGAAGGATGTCTGTGCATTACTGTGTTTTGCTTCAGTTACGCTAATCATTCACAGTTGCAAGTCATTAGCACCTAACAATGGTATAGAGGCTACACTATGTTTACATCTACTACACTAAGTCAAAAGTTTGGTATTCAGCGATTCTAATGAGTTCACACCTCATTTGCATCTTCAGCGTGCTCAGAGTATTGAATCCACACTAAAATCGAACCATGTACCCAGGGAACTTGAAGGTAAAGAGATCATTTTCATTGATTCCTATTGTTCCACTTGTGAGAATGCAGGAATAAGTAGACTTTGGACTGCTTTTTCTATAGTGGGTATTTTAGTTGCATGGGGCATGTTATTTGGTAAACTGCATAAGTATATATTACAGATGTCAGTCAAGTCAGATATTGATGGCATTTCTAGGCAACTCACACACATTCTACTAAGGTACATTTAACAGTTATGCAGGTATCTGCCATTCATTCATGTTCTTACACACGTGTTTTCTATTACAGGTTCCACAGTTATGCTGACAGTCCTTCAATTACAACTGCTGTCATTTAGGGCTGACTCTGTCTGATGCTAGCAGTACACAGTCATTAGATGGTGAAGTAAAGGTTGTGAGCATTGCCTGACATCATCTGTAATGTATGTGCATAGGATGAAAAGTGTACTCATTAGGTAGTCAGCATGTGCACTATCTATTGCCTCTTGACCAAGGCGAGGACATATTGTGCATACCTACATCTAACCTACACCCACAGCAGCTGGAGGTTCCCCCTATGACTCATCACCTGCATATGGATGGGGTGACAAAGGCCAGTGGTGGTGGAATGTGTGCTCCCATCCTTTGGTGTTCCAGCTACAGCTGTTCTCACAGGATGATATTGTGTAGGATAGCACAAACCATAATAAATTCAGCACAAGTATTTTGATTGTACTGCAGGGCCGCTATGCACTGAAACCTTGACTTCAGCAGCCCAAATACATGCTCTATGAGCATGTACCTCATTATAGCTTTCCTTCATGGGTGTATGTGCCTTTCTGATGGGTGTCATCAGTTATGGTTCCAATGCATACCCTACATCTCCCAGTAAATGTCCTTTTGGGACATCACCCTTGGAAAATCGCTGGCAGAGCTGTGAGATGTGCCAAATATGGAAGTTGTCATAACTGCTGAGGTTTCCAGCACATAAATTCAGGATGATTCCCCTAGTATTACACACAACCTGGCAGTTAAAGGAGTGGAACCTCTTTCTGTTGATGTAGAACTTTCCCTGTCCCCTGGATGGTGATTTTATCTCAATGTGGGTGCAATATATTGCACCCAAGACTTCAGGGATATGTGATATGGGGTAGAACTCCTGTATAGTTCTAGCTCTGTCCTCAGGAGTATGGAGGAACTATATATATAGTCACTGACATGCTATAGCATAGCATTCAGGAAATGGTGTACAATCCTGGATGCTGATGCTTGTGACACACCCAGAATGTCCCCGTGGGGCTCTGAAAGCTACCTGCAGCTAAAATTCTAAATGCTATGCATACCTTGTTCTTCAACAGTATAGGTTTCCCTTGGTTTGCCCTTGGTTTCAGGTAAGGACGACAGAGTTTGCAAAGTTCCTATAGTGTGTCTCTATCCAACCTGTAGCACTCTAACTTTTCATGGTCTGAATGAAGTGGAAATAGTAAACGGGGTCTAAATACCCTTGTCCTTACTCGAGGACCATCAGCAGCATCAGCATAGAGCTGAGCCTGTTGCACATACACATGATTCTTGCTTTCTTTCCTGTGTAGTTTTTGTGGCTGTATTTGAAAAGATTTTGGAGTACAGGGCAGATGGCTACACTGAATGTACACAATTCTTTTATAGCTTTCTGAATACCTCTGCCATCTTGGATTGGTTGATTAGCATATAACTCAGCTGCTTATGCACTAACTAGCATGCCACAATATTTATCTGGTTTCTGTGGCTCTACACTTCTTGTACAGCCATTTTACTGAATACAAATAAGTGATGTACTGTGCACATCAAACAGCTATGTGAGCAAGGTGTGCTTGAATCTTGCAGAGTTTATTGAATCCAGCCGTTAGTAAAGTCTCCCCAACTAACTGTAATTATCTAAGTACTTGTACAAGGAAACTGTATACCAACAAATAAAACAACTTTTAGCATACCTCAAAGACTCAAAGTATATTTGCTTCATAAACAAAGCATAGTAACCAATAATCCAGGCAACATCTCCCTATAAGTAAAATAAGAAAACCATGACAGTCTGTTGAACTGAGTCTTGCTGCCTGCACAAGAAATATAAATTTATGTAAACTTAACATGTATATAGCATAAAGGTCTTCCATTAATAAGATTGTAAATGCTGAACGTAAGAAAACTCTTTCCTTGAAAAATATTACTTGCATATTAACTTCATATTGTTTGAAAAAGTGATGTAATAGCTTAACAAAATTTATCAAGGAAAAGTTTGTTTTATCATTCAGGTCCTTAAGGACAACAGGTCTTCTACACTGTGTAATTTCAAAAACTATACTACATGTACATTCAGTACAGTAACTTCTCTTTTAGCTTCAACTGAATGAATGTCCTAACAACATGAAGGAACATAATGAAAAATATCAAGGAAATCTTGCTTATTTATCAGGTCCTCAAATGTAACAAGTTTTCTGGACGGTGTAGTTACTTTAATGGCTGTACACAGCATTATAACTTGTATTATACACTACACGTTTTAAAATTATTATAACTGTACAATCAGTGTTTTCATGCAACATATAATCCAAATGAATCGCCTTAAAACTGTATATAAACTCTTACTTAGCATACAATCCAACTCTCTCATAAGATAGCAAGTTCTTCTGCTCTTTATGATTATACATCTGATGTTCTCTGCATATATGGTGTTTCTTTCTGTCTTTTAACTCCTTAGTATGCAGTATTGTACACAAGTCAGTAGGACTGTATCAAGAAAATTCTCTCATGACTTGTAACCTCTGCCCTTAGGTCTGAGTCATGGCAAAAAAAAGGGTTCCTTGATCAGCCTACCCACACAGTTACCAATTAAATAAATGAATCAATTAAATAAAAATATAAGCAAATACTTTTCTAAGTAAAACAAGAAAAGTAACACTATTTCAATTATTTATGGTTATGACATCATACAAAATAATGTGCAAAAACAAGGGAACAATAATACTGAATCTGTCCTGAAACCCAGACCGTGCTCATACTATAATGAATGCAGCCTTACAACGCTGGTCATTTTTATTTGTTGACTCTACATTTTTAGCATAGGAAGGAATATGTTTAGAATTTCTCATTTTGAATTAAGCAGTTTTTCAAATATATTCCATAATGCTTATCTACTTTTTCTGGATGAAAAAAGATTTCATAGTTGTTATGCTTTATTCATAAAATGAGGTAATGAATAAACAGTATGTAAAGTATTTTTCTGTCATTATGTGCGCCCCCATTGGATTATCTGTTGCACAGATGTGCTGTCATTCTCCATGCCAGTACTTGTCCTCTCTCCTGTGTGACACCACTCTGACAAATGGATGTGTCCCAAGTTACTGGATGGCATCATCCCAGTAGAGACCATCACAGGTGAGATAAGAAGGGGAACAAAAGACATCAGTTTAATAGGTGCAGTGGATCTGAAGTTGGCTGTGTCATGTATGCTGGCATGCCTCTGTGCTGACTTCCTCTTTGGATGTGGGTTAACTAGCTAAATAGGTATTTTCCCTGAGCCTTATGGTGATTATGCCTGCTCTGTCCTCCCAGATACCCAGTCTAACAATTTTTCCAAGTTCAGATCTCCATCAGGTATTAAAGAATAATTTTCCTACACCAGCTTGGTCCTTTCCAAATGGCATGCATGACAATCTTCCCTGCCTTCTTGGTCAGGTGCCCAAGTGGCTAACTAAACTCTGCTCACCTGAGTCATAGTGAGACTTCATTCTATGCCTTCAATCTGGCTGCATGCATGTAAGTTGGTAAAGAAAGTCTTCATTCATTCAAATGAAACCCTTTCATTTTTCAGTGCTTTCATACGGAAATTACAATGTGTCTTTTCCTTCAGATATGCATCACACATATTATACATATCCCCACAAAACAAATATGGGACCAACACCTGCCTAATATTTTCAAGAAACATGGCTTGGCTTAAAAAGGCCACTAGGGATGTTAGCTGAGTAATCCCCTATGATCCTACAATCCCATGAATGTGGTATCTGCCATTTCTCAGAGCCAAGACAAATATTCTTCATATTCTAACAATCTTATTACCATGTGGCATTTCATGGTGTATAACTAAAATCTGAGACAGACAAATGTCTAACTCCAATGAGCTTGTTTATCCCCTCACACTTCTATGTATAACAAGTTCCAGATAAAACATCTGGAAACCTCATGACTTATTAGGTACACACTCATCATATCTGATCATTTTTAAAGTGATAGTCTCAGTGGTGTTGTGGTCTTGTATTTGTGGTTGTATGACCATGATATGGTTACAGAAGTTATGGGGTGTGGGGGACTAGATTCATTTGTTTTAACTTAAAAAAGCAGTTTAAAAACTTACTGAGAATGGTAAGCTCTTTCTCAATAATTCATCACAAAGCCAAAGCTTCTGTAAGCTTCTGTATGTGTCACATAAAAGGAATAAAAGTGTATGAACCAAGGCTGCCATGGGGTTGTGTACTGCGAAAACGCTTATGCCTTTGCCTGTTTCCTGAATAAACTGTTGCTGTTTTTATGATTGCCCAGTGTTGCTTCATCTTACTCCTGCTTATTGGATTCTTTTTTGGTTTGAGAAGCATTTATTCAGCGCACACTGGTATTATTGGACGTTTGCATCATTATTTTTATGATTATACATCAGTAGATCATACATGCAATTAACCTGTATTACATGAACGCAACAATGGTAACCTTGTATCCGCTATCTTTCTAGATCTCTCCAAGGCTTTTGACACAGTCGCACATCCCAAACTCCTTATTGTATTCTCTAAACCTCAGCAACTACACAGTGTCATGGTTCAAGGACTACCTATCCACCCACCAGCAAGCCGTAAAATGGCAAAACTCTCTATTCTTACTTCTGCCAGTAACCGTAGGTGTCCCACAGGGATCCATCCTTGGTCCTCTCCTCTTCAACTTATTTACCAATGACCTCCACAAAGCCACCCTCCACTCCAGCCAGGTCTAATACACCGATGAATCCACCCTAATCTGCTCTGCCTCCTCTCTTCATCTACTGCAAAAGATTACCCAAGAATCCTTTACTACCACTGAAGCATGGATGGCTGACTCACAACTAATACTCAACCCTAAGAAATCACAGCTAATGTTATTTCATCCCAAAAAAGCCATAGACCCTATTCCCCCATTTAAAATCATCTCCTCTAACAACATCGATATCTCACCTGTTTCACAGCTAGGAGTTATCATAGATACCAATATGAAATTTAACAAGCCGGTAGCACAAACAATAAAGTACACAAAAAACTTGGTACCCTTTACAGATGTAAAAACTAACTCACTGACAATAGTAAAAAACATCATTGCTAGAACCCATCTAATTTCTACATTGCTCTCTGCTTCTCCCATACTAATTAATCTAAACAAAGGTGACTTAAACAAACTAACCAACTGCTAAAACAAAATTGCAAGGTTTGCCACCAACTCTGCTTTTAAGACCCATCATTGTCTAGCCCTCGGACAATTATCATAGCTGGAATTACCAAACTTACTTACCTATAACCAACTTATAACTGACCACCAAATCTTATACCACCCCCCAAAAAAAAAAACAGCTCTTCGAGGCCTACTAAACCACTATACAAACAACTGTGCTCTAAGATCCACCAACAAAGCTCTCACTGAAGTAACCAAAAGCAGGAGTAGCTCTGGTGACTCCCTCTACTCCAGTGCTATTGCTAAAATATGGAATACCCTTCCTCCAGATATCAGGATCCTGGACAGCAAGCCCAACTTCAAAAATCATCTTCGGTCACACTTTTTCAGTTCTTGGTACTGTACCTGTACAGACCCAGGATAACCATATGCCAAAGCATTTTCTGTGCATTAAGTTGCACTCGCTCTCCCATGGCTATCTCAGATCTCCCTGCTATATTTTCCCCCATCCCACCATTAACACAGCTCCTCTTATATCCTTATCTGAATACAAAGCCCCCTACATCATCCTTTTCTGTCCAGCCACATCCCAGAAGGTACAAATAATTTCTTATCCTACCTACTGTATCAGTCTTCCTCAGGTTGATACACAGTTTACACCCTGATTAACACCAGCAATGGCACAGCCCCAATACTTATGCCTGCTCAGGTATCTGTTGGTAATACCTGCTATTTTGGCAATGTAAGCTGCTAGAAAATTCCTTTATCTTTTCAGTTGTTCTCTCCTCTAAACTTATGCAAATTGTTCTTTAACATATTGCTTTATCTCAACTGTCCAACAAACATTATGTATTGTCAACAGCTATACCATCATTTCTGTATGGTTGAATGTACCTTTATTTTTTTTATGTAATGCTTACATGTCTATTGTTTGTGTTTAATGGAGTTTTCTCCCCAGGCCTCCACTGAAAATGGGCTTTTTGCCCAGTCGGACTCTCCCAGTAAAGAAATGTAAAATTAAATAAATAAAATAAAATACATGCAGAGCTAGTGTAATGAAAGTACTCCAGTTCGTGAATGCCTGTTAAAGATTAACCACTTTGCTCAAAACATGTAGCTAGTGAGAAACAATTAGCAGACAGCTTGAATCTGCAGTTCAGAAATCCCCAGCTAATATATACCTATTGTCTTCTTATCTTTAGTAGAATAAATCTAATGCTAGTTTATATTCAAACCTGAATTTGGTAAGTCATTCAAGATATTAACTTCAAGGTTGTGTGAAGTGTTGTGTCTATAACTGAAAAGCTCACAGTTTATCTGATCATTCCCAGTATTATGTTGCTGTTGTGCTTGCGCTGGGTGCTTCTGTGCCAGTTATATATTTATAATGTCAGCCCTGAAGTTTATCACATACTCCTCAAAAGACTCTCTTCACCATCTAATAAAACTCTAATTCTAAGAGCCACCTCACCTCACCTCAACAAATAAGATGATGCAAAAACTGTGGAATCATGGGACACCTATAAGTATCTAAAGAGGACATGGAGTATATGCTTGCCCCTCTCCCATGCAACCCAGTCCATAAATCTTTTCAGTATGGTCTTAAAAGTAGAGTTAAACCACTTTATCATCCATTTATTGGTGGATAATAGGAAGTAGTTTTAACTACTTTACTACATAGTGCTTCTAAAACAGATTAGGAAGTCTGACATGAAGATTGTCTGATCATTAGTATTTCTAGGAAAAATCCACCCTGATGAAAATCTCTAACAGAGCATCTGATACCTTTTCTACCCTAATAGAGGGAAAACAGCCTGCCTCAGCGTACCTAGTACCATACTCTACTACCACCAAGTGATACATCTTACAATGCTTTGATAAAACACAAAGGCCCCCAATCATCCTTAGCTTTGTTTCTACCATGTCAACCTTCTGATAAAGTTCACACATCTTACAGTATCTTCTCATGTCTCTTCTAATACCTAGATAATAAATATTTTTCATAAACCTCCTTTAATTATGATTTTATGCCTAGATGTGTAAAAAAGAAAATATTGTAGGATATAGCCAGAACTACTCAACAGTAGGCTACTGGAGCTATTAACCTACTATAATATAACTTCTCTTTTTAACCCCCCCCCTCAGAAGTCGTCTATATACAATAATCTCTTGTCCAAGTATACTGACTCTCCCCTGTCCTTTACAGTCAAAAGCCTCATTAGCTAATTTCTTCAAAGGTAAGATATAACAGCTGTGCCTTTTGTTTAACTCTCTCTCTCTCTCTTCATGATTCTCTCTCTTCATGATCATTCCTAGTTCCTCTTCCAAGGGAAGTCTAGTATTGTTTGCCAACTCTGGGTCAGATGTAGGCTTACTGATATCAACCGTCTCTTCCCAGAAACAGCCCTTAGCCCTTTACAGAGGCTATCTAATACTTTGGGACAGCCATGGCTCAGATTCAGGCTTGCTGCTACTACCTAATCCTTTTCATGAAGTTTCCACATGACCAGCTTCTATTGAAGATGTAGGTAGTGCTCAAGTCCCCTCTCTGCTGCCTTGCCCATATGCTTACCTCCATACCTGCCTGTATGTCAACTCGTTTTTACATGTAACAACATAAAGTATCACCAAACTCATTTCCTATCAGACTATTTGCCACTGCCATCTGCTTACCTCCCTGCCTTATTTTCCACTCCAAGTGGCAATGACACCTAAAATGTGTACCTCCCGTGGCCTTCTTTTAAGAGAATTTCCCAGGAAAATACTGCTCCTCTCTAACAACTGAACTCTTCCTAACAATAGTAATTTTTGATGCAGTATCTGCTTTAGCAACAGTTTTTTTTTTTTTACCATTTACTAAACTAAGGTACAGGTTACTGTGATAATCTGGAGTAGCTGCAATTTAATGAAACCCACTACTAGCATAGTGCTTCTTCAGTTAGTGTCCTCATATGGCTTTTGATCTCTGCCCTGTTACTGTGAACATTTGAAACATACATGTTCCACTTGGTTGCACTAGAAACATCCAACTTCAAGTCCTTGTCATTTTCTTGAACCTGTGATTTCCCACTTTGCCTGCAGAATATGCTGTAATGGGTTAGATACCACCATGGTTTCACTTTTGCTCATGTTAATGTTAGGTAAACTCCTCTTGTGCAGTTGTGCTTTGCTCACTAAATAATTTATCCTTCCTGCTCATCTGTTCATTCCTGCTCTGTGAGCCAGATTCATATAACCTAAAGCACAAGATATTGAATGACTGCTCCCTTA
>NC_056741.1:1095172017-1095217017 GCF_019279795.1 Protopterus annectens
CCAAAGTTAACAGGCTAAGAATTTCAAACCGCATTCTTCTCATTCCCACTGTGCTTTAATTGTGCTGAAATGGCAATATTTTCTTCATTTCTGTTACTATTTTATGTCTTTTCTCTATGTGCACGCCTCTTAAGGACAGTATTTTAAGAATTTTTATTGAAAGACAAATGTTTTCTGTTGACTGCGCTCTTCTACTGCAGTTTCTCTTCTTTCTGAAAGGAAGAACACACCTGAGACAACATAAAGTTATAAAACTATTTTGCACATCTTTAATTATGTATTTCTAATGAATACCATTAATTACCTCATTAATAGCTTTTATGGCTGCTATTTTCGGGGGAATTGGAAGGACTGCAAGTTAATACAGCACACATAATTGAAATGGCAGAACAAAAAACACAGACAGAGCTATTTATAAGAATACAGTTAACATGCACTAATTAGAAATGAATCAGACTATATCCATGTCATGCTTAAGACATTGTCATACATGAAAATGTTTATAATCAAAATCAAAAATTGAGCATCAATATCATCTTGATCATTTTGTTCTTTCCAGTAGCACTTCACATTCTTATTGTATTTTGTTTCTTTTAAAAGTGTTTATTGGTGGATATCCAAACAGTCAGGTAGATATAATACATTTTAGCGTCTGGACCTCTTTCTGTTTGGATATGCTTGTTTTACAATGGGCATGCTGATTGGACTGTCCAATCAGCAAACATGTTTCTGGATGGCAACTCCCCTTTATTGTATAATTAGTGTGATATTTGTGACATTCTCTATCTATACTCTTATCTTCTCCATGGGCCTCCACTGAAAATAGGTTTCTTACACAGACTTTCCCTGTAAATAAATGCAAATTCTTACAAGAATGAAGAAACAAACAAACTTGAAATTTATACTGAAAAGCACTACATTCAGCAGAACAATGTATGTGTAAATATAATGTGCAAGCTTTACGAATAATATATCAAAACAATATTGCTTTTGCATAACTGATAATAAGCCAGCTGAATAATTAATTTGGTTTCTAATTCATGACTCCTATTTTCTGGATGTTCTTCCATGATTTTTCTTTCTTTCTTTTTTTTTTTTTTTTTTTTGAAGGGTGTCCACTTCATGCCTGTGTTCTACACCAATCACGAGTCATCAGTCCATCACAGTGTGCAAACTGATGCAATGACCTAACAGGTATTTAGTCATCAGATCACCTGTTAGCAAAGTCTCAGCCATGAGTTAGTGTTCTTTACTTAAACTTTAAGCTGACCCAAGACAGAGCATACAGGGCTTTGCTTTTCAACAGTCTCTAATCTAAAAACAATGGAAAGCCGAGGAAGCTACAATTTGCAGCTGCCAAACAATGTTCTGTCAGGGAAGGTAGCATCACAAGGATGGGGGACTACATTGTGAGAAATGCAGAGTGCCTTTATTTCTCTGTCACACTCATGAGCTCTGCTAAATTTGCTTTATGAAGAAAGTTTAATTTTTGTTGTCATGTGCTTCTTGTAATACTTGTACTGTAGTATGTTCAGCTTATATTTTAGTTTAATGTTTGCTATCACATTCGTGGTGTGCTTTACTTTCAGCTGTAATAGATTTACTGTGATGTTTAGTAATGTAATATACTTTAGCAATAATCCACAACTGGGTGTGGGTAATACAGGATTTACCCACTGTTGGCATGGTTTGATCAAGAGGGTGAAGGTCGGGAGATTAAACAAAGCCAACGTGGGTAAATCCTGCACTACCCAAACAAAGGAGCAGATTATTGCTATTATACAATAACATTATTTAAGAAAAAAATGCCTTTCTTTTTGTAAATAATGCCATTATATAAAAGGACTTGAATGTTCTTCTGCCAGTTTCTGATATCCTTGGGCATCCCAGATATGTGGCAGCAAGCTGTGTCTCTGGTGTAAATAGCTGCGCAATGCATTATCGCTGCCTTTTTTTTTTTTTTTTTAAGGACTACTGTCAACAGTGCAGAATACAAATGGTCTGTCATTCCAGTGTACCTCTAAATTTGAAAGTGACTACATTTTGACATCATGTCCAGATATTTGTATCATATTTTGGGTCTGTCCTTTACAAAAGATAAATGGTTTTCTGGCAAATGATTGGGGACTGAGGTTATAAATAAATACTGAAGCCTCCATTTCAGGAGATGCTGTAAAGTATGCCATACAGCTTTTTTTAACAATATGATACTATTATGCTCCATGGAGTAGTTTGCTTGTGAAGAAAATGTGTTTTCTCAAATGCAGTTTCAATTGTCTGCTTAGCAGCTGAAAGAAATTAACTTTAATGTGTTTGTGGGACATAATGTCCCTGATTGTATTTATTTATCTCTCAAAGTGTGCCTGTGTACTGTGGGTCAGGGAGGCATATATTTTTAACTACTTGTGAATTAAGACAACATTCCCACTTTTTTGTTGTACTTTGTCTTTAAGTGTTCTAGTGGAGAATATCCAAATAGATAGTCAGCTCACTCAAATAGAGTTTAGCGTTTGGGCTTCCTTTTATTCAGATATGCTCATTTTACAATGGGCATGCTGACTGGACTGTCCAATAAGTGCACTCCATTTTGAATGGCAGACTTTATTGTATAATTAATGTGGTATTTATGACATTCCCTAATTATAGTGTACCTTTTCTGGAGCTTTTCTCCCTGGACATCCCCTAAAAAGAGGTTCCTTACCCAGTCAGTCTTTCCCAGTAAACAAATACAAATACATAAATAAATAAACAAACAAACTTGAAGTATCTACTGAAAAGTACTACATTCAGTAGTACAATGTATTTGTAAAAATAATGTGCGAGTTTTTCTAATAATATATTAAAACAATGTATTGCTTTTTGCATATGTTTTTGTGCATATTGCCAATTTTTTATTGGCAATGTATTTTTCATAGGAGATTACTAGGCTAACAGCTTAAGGGACCTTACAAGCCTAGCCAATATAACTCGACTTTACCCAATATATGGCCCCTAGGGGCAAGAGAATGGCATGGATTTGTGTCTGTGCATTGTGTATCTTATAGATTGCCCCTGTCCATAAGGGACATGGGCACTACTCCAGGTGTGAATTTGCAAGTCCCCATCCATTGATCCAAACTGCATTTGAAGGGGGTCAGGGAAAGGCTCCGTTATTGTGAAAAGGAAACCTGTTCCAAAGAAAGAGCAATGTCTGAGACATGTATCTGTCTCTCCAGCATGTTTTGCTTGAGTTGCTGACTACATTTAGATCCCCAGATCAGGTGAACCTCATGCTGTTTGACTTGCAGATGTGTAGCAGCTCCATCAGGGCTGGATTTGTGAGTGTCTTGTAAGTCAGGCATAGGTCACCCCTTAACAGTTGGTAGGAGAGTGAGTAAATGGAAAGGGCTTTTAGTTTATCCATATATTTCATGTTGTTTACACCTGTATTTTCTTTGTGAGAATACTCTGATGTTATTCCAGCTGCTGTAAGAGCCTAGTCAAGTACACGCCAAATGGAGCACTGTACTCAATTTTTGATCTAATGAGGGACGAGTACAGTTGGACTATAATTTGCTTGGCTCCAGATGCCATTCCCTTACTTATAAGTTGTGCCACATAAAAAGACCTCCTCACCACTGTGGACATATAGCTATTAAAGTTCAGGCTATTATCTATCTGTGTACCTAGAGCTTTCACTTCTGAGTCTACTTTAAGTGGTCCGCTATTGATGTTGTAATTTGCATGGGTATTTGATTTCCCAAAAGGTATGATAATGCATTTTTTTTTTTGCATTTAGCTATATGCCATGGATCTAGGACTAAATTTGTCTGACATAGACCCTCCTGAATGATATCTACATCGTTGGGGGATTCAGTGATTGTTCCCCAACTTGCAGTGGTCAGCAAGCTTTGTCATCCAGAGGCTTTCCACATTTGTCTTGACTTCAGAGAAGTATACTCCAAACAAGAGTGGTCTCAGTACTGAGCCCTGTGGCACACTACTAGTAACTGGCCTCTTGCTGGATCTGGAGTCTACCACTTTAAAAACACATGTCCTGTCCATGAGCCAGTTGGCTATCCATCTGGTGACAGGGATTTATGCCCAGTTTTGGAATGTGAAGGAGTTAACTTCCATAATTTTGTAACATAAATTATTTACTCATTTGGAATTCTATAAAATGATGCAATAGACAGTAGGTCTAATATCCTATCCAAAAATGATACCACAAATGTCCTCAGAAAACTACTCCAGGAATAATGTATAAGAGTAAAATACTGGAAAAGGCAGAGATGTCAAAAACTGCTTAATGCAGCCCCCCCAAAAAAAAAATATTCAGCATTAATAGTTTTCACTTCTTTCCCAAACAAATGCAATTTAGTGACCCATACAAATTTTTCTTTTGGTCTTTACCACAAACCTGATAGAGCCAACATACCTTGTAATACTAATGTGGACCAGAGAGTGAAACAGTTGTTTTTATATGTGACGCTTCTGAGTAACTAAATATTCAGCTGGAAATACAGTTATTCTTATATATTCATAGATAAGTACCAGACTAGCTGCCCTTAAAGACCATTTTAAGTGTGTCCAATTTCCCTTCCAAAAGTAAGGATCAAACCCTGTATCTGTGAGGTTAAAACCTTAACCATTATACTAACCACATTACATCACTCCACATCCCCTAAATGTACAGGCTTCTTGCAATCATCAGGAATTGAACCCAGGTCAAGTGCTTGGAAAGAAGCTGTGCTCACAACTATACCACCAAGCCTGCATTGAACTTTATTAACTGCATTTATTTGAATTGCTGTTTCATTTATGCTGATTGTGCCTGAATTTTTTCTGCACTTTGAAATTATGTACTACTGCCTTATACAGCATAGGCTAGATTTGGACTTGCTGAATATATACTGTTTGGTATCACTGTTTTCCAAACCATCCATCTTACATTAAGAGGCCCTCCTCCCCCCTGCACCCTTGTGGCAGAAGTGTGTAGCTCAGATTCCATATCAGCTGGGGATTTCTGGAGGAAAGGCTCAGTTTGAGGCTTTCCCATTGGTAGTTTGTCTTAAAACTGTTGAATTTCATCTGCATTTAAGCCTCACATTCGCAAAGGTTTGCTCTCAGCTAACCGGATCTGCTCAGAGTTTGGTGATTTTAGCCAGAGATCTGGAGTGCATCTGAAATGAAATACAAGGCATCCACTGCAAACGACTGAAAAATAAGTATATTTAAAGCATGTATTGCACTTTGTTAACTGTATTTATGTAAACTGCTGCTTCATTTTTGATGATTGTATCTGCATTTTTTTTCTGTACTTTGAAATTCTGTATTACTGCCTTATACAGCATAGGCTAGATTCACAACAAAACAAAAAAGGCGAACCTGGAACAACTGCAGACCACCGATTTATTTATTTATTTAACCAAAATTGTACTAAGCGCTTTCACCCACACACATCAGGGCATCTTCAGAGTACTGACAATCCTTGTGTTGAACCTCTTTTTGAATCCTTATGTAAATTAGATAATTGAACAATTAAACAATTAAACAAATTATTACCTACGCAGCTAAAAATTCTTAAAGGTACAATCAGCAAAAATGAACATAAACAGCCAGGACTTGTGCAAACTTGTTAATTTGTAAATGTAATAAAACCTTCTTGTCAAAAACTATATATATGTAATACCAATAAATAAAAGTAAAAATACATATATAAATATCTAGATAATAGTATAAATCTAAATAATTATTAAATATAAACAATTGTTATACAATCCAGCATAAAATCATTCATTAAAAATTTCCTAACATTAAAATTCATATTGTTATACAAAATATTTAAAACATTAAATTATCAGATGTTAACCTAATACATACAAGATCAAATAAATTGAGACTTGTACTTTAGTATACTTGATATAGAAATATGTTCGTTAATACCAGGGCTAGAACTTGCATTTAGCCGTAATTGCCATAAACATTCTTTAGCCTCAAGTAAGGTGTTGTCATCACCACCTTTGTTATTATTGTAGTATACAATTCTGTCAATAACAAAGAATAAAAATCTCTTAAAATTCTGGCATCTTAGACTATGCATATAGAGAGAACTAGTATTTTTCTGTTTTTTAATGTCTCTAACATGTTCCACTATCCTTTCTCGAAGTTTCTTTATCGTTTTGCCAACATAAAAGGCTGGGCATGATGAACATATAGCTGGGTATACCACCATTTTTGTGTTGCAATTACAATGACCTGGGCATCTAATTGTTTTGCCAAAATTTTGTACCGCAACATATGGTCCATCATTAATAAATTTACAAGTATGGCGTGCCCCACATTTGCTCATCGAAGATGTGTTGAACATATTCTTATTATTAACTGCCTCAAAATGTTCTTTAAGATTCATCCCCCTACTATAAGTGACCTTGGGCCCAGTCCCTAAATTATCAATAAGGTCACCGTTATTCTGGAGAATACTTATCCAGGTCTCATGTACTATATTAACTATCCTGGGTGATATATCATTAAATGGTATAATAAAGGTGTCATTTCTAGTAGTGTTATTAGTCCTAGATATACTGTTGTCAAAACCGTACTTTAATATAGGTTTGTATATTTGATGTCTTTTAATATAAATCTCTTCACTAACTTTAACAATTAATTCTAATGGATAACCTCTATCCAGAAACATATCTGATAATATTTTAATCTCATTGTAAAAATTAATGTCTTCACTAATAATTCTAGAAAATCTGACCATCTGTCCCTTTACTAAATTCTTTTTCTGGTAATAGGGATGGCAACTATCAAAATGTAAAAAAGAATTGGAATGAGTTTTTTTCCTAAAAATGCTTGATTCTAACTTACCCATGTTTTTATAGAATAAAATGTCTACTCACAATTATTGTCAAATATCTTAAAAGTGAAATTCAAAAAACTAGATGTCATTTTTAGAAAATTTTCAAACTCATTAAGCATTTCTCTGTTGCCCTTCCAAAAAATAAGAATGTCGTCCAGGTACCTTAAGTAAAGGGCAATGTTAGGCCAGAAACTAGAAGTAAAAACACTTTGTGTTTCCCATAAGGCTAACACCAAATTGGCATAAATGGGGGCGCATCTAGCCCCTATGGCCACACATGTTCTTTGTTTATAATATTCACCATTAATAAACATAAAATTGTTTTCAAGTACAATAGCCATCAGTTCACGTAACAATTTGCATTTAGCCTTATTAGACTCACTAAATTTCAGAAAACTTGTCTCAAACATTTCAAGACCTAAGTCATGAGGAATCACTGTGAATACGTTGACAACATCAATAGTTACCATTGTCATATCGTCTTCAATATCAACAAAATGTTCTCTAGCTTTTTCTAGACAATGCCAGGAATCTTTTACTAGACACAGGTCATTGTAATTGCAACACAAAAATGGTGGTGTACCTAGCTATATGTTCATCATGCCCAGCCTTTTATGTTGGCAAAACGATAAAGAAACTTCAAGAAAGGATAGTGGAACATGTTAGAGACATTAAAAAACAGAAAAATACTAGTTCTCTTTATATGCATAGTCTAAGATGCCAGAATTTTAAGAGATTTTTATTCTTTGTTATTGACAGAATTGTATACTACAATAATAACAAAGGTGGTGATGACAACACCTTACTTGAGGCTAAAGAATGTTTATGGCAATTACGGCTAAATGCAAGTTCTAGCCCTGGTATTAACGAACATATTTCTATATCAAGTATACTAAAGTACAAGTCTCAATTTATTTGATCTTGTATGTATTAGGTTAACATCTGATAATTTAATGTTTTAAATATTTTGTATAACAATATGAATTTTAATGTTAGGAAATTTTTAATGAATGATTTTATGCTGGATTGTATAACAATTGTTTATATTTAATAATTATTTAGATTTATACTATTATCCACATATTTATATATGTATTTTTACTTTTATTTATTGGTATTACATATACATAGTTTTTGACAAGAAGGTTTTATTACATTTACAAATTAACAAGTTTGCACAAGTCCTGGCTGTTTATGTTCATTTTTGCTGATTGTACCTTTAAGAATTTTTAGCTGCGTAGGTAATAATTTGTTTAATTGTTTAATTGTTCAATTATCTAATTTACATAAGGATTTAAAAAGAGGTTCAACACAAGGATTGTCAGTACTCTGAAGATGCCCTGATGTGTGTGGGTGAAAGCGCTTAGTACAATTTTGGTTAAATAAATAAATAAATCGGTGGTCTGCAGTTGTTCCTGGTTCGCCTTTTTTGTTTTACTAGTTCTGGAAGTTTGTTTATAGGCTAGATTCAGACTTGCTGTTTGGTATCGCTGTGCTTTAAACCAGGCATCTTACATTAAGAGGGCCTCTCTGCACCCTTGTGACAGAAGTGTGTAGCTCAGCTTCCATCTGAGTTGGGGATTGCTGGAGAAAGGCTCAGTTTGTGGATTTCCCATTGGTAACTTGTCTTAAAACTGTTGAATTTTACCTCTATTTAAGCCTTGTGTTTACGCATAGGTGCGCATCGCACAACAGGGGTTAGAGCTGCCCTGTACAGATGCAAACACCTGGAAACTTAAACTTTCCTTAGACATCTGTCAGTAGAACCCTTCCAAGTCTCCTGTTGCTCTGCAGGCAACTCAGCTGCACTCTGAGCAGCATCACCACAGCTCTTCACCCTAAACAGTCAACAGAGTAAGCCCCTCTGTTATTCCTACATCATAAACTGATCTCACTTACCCCCTCCCCAACAGTACTACAGTATAAACCTGCCATTGTGGATAGTCACTTTCCCACCATTTTTCCAGCCAGCCTGATTGAGTGGGCATCCTGAGGCTACGCAGTAATTGCCTCATGTATACTGACAACCACTTAGTCCTGAAACAAACAAATACCATATATGAGAGATGTAATTACATCATCAATTTGGAAAAAATCCTCTCACAGATAAAAAAAAGAGGGAGAGATCAAACAGGTTGTCAGCTCACACACTTTACTTCTCACATAAGCTCAGGACACAACACCTAAAGCTGCATAAGCGGACATACTCACTAAAGCCTACCAAAAGTTGACATTTGTTGAAGACAGGCATTTGGATGCTACTTTGATTTCACGTACTGTTCCTGAAGAAATGTGATTGACTTTTGATGGTTTAAGAAGTAGCTTGGAGAGTTTGCAGTCTTCTATTTCCCTATTTTTAGGGAAAATCAGCGTTGCACACCAGTTCAATCCCAGTCTTAGTTGTATGGTTCATTCAGTGCTGGGAGTTCCTTTAGTGCTGAATGTTCAAATTAAACAAGTTTTTTGGGGGGACCATCTGATTGTGCAGAAAACAGCAGCAAAGGTTTTGAATGTCTTTTTGCCAATTTACCTAATCCTTTTGGGCACTCTTGCTCTAATGTAACATGTTTTAATATTGACAATGACTGTAAAAGTATCCATGATTTGCTTAAAAGCTTTGATAAAAATCTTACTAAATATCAAAGCTTGATGTATGAAAATTTCTATTTTCAGGAATGTATTAATTTGACGATAGTCCCTAAGGGCCTTAGGGTCTACAAATTCCAGAATGGCTTGAATTCTGAAGAACGATTTTACAAGAAGCTTTTTGAAATTTTCAGTAATATGGGTCTACAGTTTTTGAGCATTTAATTCAGTTATTAAATGCAGAAGTTGAAGATTTAGATTCACACATTTCTAAATATTTGAAACAGTGGCATTTTCAATCAGAAGTTAATAGTATTTTTACAAATATTCATAGGGGAGCCCTTAACATTGTTGAACAGAAAAAAAAGTTGTTAAGGTATATAACTGCTTACAGTGAAGGGAACATGTTTCCAGTTCCCAATGTACATTCCTCAAATAATATCATCACAGCTGATGTTTCAGAAGGGGAATCAGAAGTTACCAATGGCTTGTTCCATGTTAATTTAAGCACCAATAATGATTGTTTTTTTTACTGAACGAGCCTCTGCGAAGGTCAGAGAGAATAGCGAGCAAGCAAACAACATATCACCAGACTGCAGGAGTGTTTCCTGGGACCCACTGAACATTGTCAGCCAGAGGGATTCATTCCAACAAAGGGAGAAGAAGGCATTGGAGCCAGAACAAGTAGATTTTCTTTCAGGTTCATAGGATCATAAGAAGTTACTAGGCTTTTGGCCCTGAGGCCCTTACAAGCCCAACCAATAATTTAGATCATGTTCCGACAAGTCAGCACCCAATGCCCCTATCCAGCAGGGGCACAGGTGGAATCTCAGGGGTGCATTTTCTGGCCCCCATCCAGTTATTCAGATTGTGCTTAAAAAGGATTACCAAGGTACGCTGCTTGATGTGGAGAGGGAGTCTACTCCACAGAAAGGGGAGTCTCTGGGACACAAATCTGTCCTGCCAACAAGTCCTACTGATGTCACAGACCAGGTTGAGGTTGCACATGCAGGTTACTTGAGTGGAGCTTGACTTGTTGATATGCAGTAGTCTTATCAAGGTGGGGTCTGAAATTGCAGGAGTTTGTATAAGACTGAGTAGAGGGATAGGGCTTTTAGCCTATCTGTGTAGGGCAGATGTTTGAGGCCCTGGATTCTCTGGGTGAGGAACCGCTGTGGTCTCTCCAGCTGCTGCATGTGGTTTGTGAGGTACATGCTGAAAGGAGCATTGTACTCAATAATGGGTCTTATAAGGGAAGAATACAGGAATGTTATGACCTCCTTGTCCCTGGATGAGACACCCTTCCTAATAAGGTGGGCCATGTAGAAAACTTTCTGTACAATGGAGACAATATGGTGGCCAAAAGTCAGGTTGTTATCAACCTGGGTACCCAAGTCCCTCATGACTGATGCTTAGGACCTTGTTATTAATGTGAAAATTTGTGAGGACATCAATCCCCCCAAAGGAGATGATGATGCATTTTTTGGCATTCAGCTTGAGGCCATGTTTCTGGCACCAGTCATTTGTTTGGGTGAGACCCTCTTGGAGGATGTCCACATCATTAGAAGAATTCATGACAGTGCTCAGCTTGTAGTCATCAGCAAACCTGGTCAGCCATAGCCCACTGGCTTTGGCCTGCACCTCAGAAAAATATATCTTTTGGGGTACACCACTCATTACTGGTCTACTGCTTGAGGTGCCTCTCCCTATTTTGACTAGGTGGGTTCTATCAGTGAGCCAGTTTGCTACCCATCTGTTAACATATGGATTCATGCCTAGTTGAGAGAGTTTATCTATTATACCTGGGTGAGGAATAGTATTGAAGGGTTTGGTCAGGTCAAGGTAGGCGGTTGGGGACTGTCTGAAAGAAGCCAACTAGATTTAACAGGCATGATTTCCCCTTGATGAAATCAAAATGCTTGGGACTGACTGTTTGGAGGTGGCCAATGTCCTTGTTAATGAGGTCCATGATAATCCATTCCATGGCCTTCCAGATCAGGCTAGTTAGGCTGATGGGTCTATAATTTCCTGGATTGGTGGACACTCCACCTTTGTGCAAAGGGATGACAGTGGCTGTCCTCCACTTGACTGGGATGAAGCCGGTACTCAGGCTTTGCTTGAATAGGGTGCCTAATGGTGCTGCAAGTTCCTGCCTGAGTTCACATAGGATGCATCCTGGGCTGTTATTGGGTCCCATGGAGGCTGTATTTTTTGCCTTTGAGTGGGAAGTTATGGCTTGCTCCCTAGAGATAAGGGGAGGGGGACAGGTGCTGGGGATGTCCTGATTTACTGATGGAGGGGACAGAGGGGTGAAGTTTTTGCTGAACCTGTCTGCCGGCAGGTTGGTTATATCTACGGGGTTTGTGCATGTGGTGCCCTTGATCACCAGTTCTTAGCAGATCTGAGTGCTTCCTTTGAGATTGCGGACATATGTGAAGAAGGCCTTATGGCTGTCTTTAGTAGATGTGGCCAGTTTGGACTCAAAGTTTGCTTTGGAAAATTTCACTAGTGCTCTTATTTGCTTGCTCAGGCTAAGGAGACATTGCTACCAATTAGGCACCTGCTCCTTCTTGGTCCTGGACAGCAATATTTTCCTTTTATTATACAGTTTATTTATTGCAGATGTCCACCAGACAGGTTTACTCTTCCTTGAGGAGGAGGATTTTGCCCTGTCAGGTATTCCTGATTCCATGCATCTACATAAATGCTCGTATAGTACTTTTGTGTAGGTTTGGACATTTGTGCCAGTTCCTAAGGAGGGGGGGGTGATTGTGAAGCTGTTTATACCTTCCCTCAGGAGGTTGCAGTCAGCTTTGGAGAAGTTTTTATGTTTGACCCTAGCAAGGGGAGAGGGGGGGTCAAGGGGGGATGGTGACTTTGAAAGTGACCGCTTTGTGGTCAGATCTTACCAGGGAGGATGACACTGTAGGGATGCTGCAGTGGTTACTCATGTTGGTTAATACCAAGTCCAAGATACTATCACCTCTTGTGGGGGTGTCAGCCCAAGGCATTTGCATTCATGTAATCAAGGAATCTCTGGGCATTTGTATTTTGGCATGAGTAGTTCTTCCAGTCTATGGCTGGATATCCCAGGATCAGGGGAAAGGGTTGAATCTTGATAGATTCGAAGAGGTCCAGATAGGTGGAGTGGGCATCTTGAATCAAAGTTGGGGGCCTGTAGCTAGCTATGATTTGAATAGGGGTCTTATCAATGGTTAACTCCACCTGGAGTGTCTCCTGTCCATCATACTGTTTGACCAGCATGGAGGTGTATATGTCTTTAATATATATTGAAACTCCACCTCATTTTGCTTTGCTGCCCATGGTTTGGGGTCTGAATGTATGATAAGATGAATAACCTGGTATGGCTGACAGGTGACTGTTTTTTTCTGAACACTGCACTTTGCTAGAGGACAATGTGTACAATTTTACTAAGGAAAACTTTAGTGATGTACATGTTGGTTTGCTTCAAAAAGGTTTGTCATTCATTCCTAGTAAATGAGCAAACGTTCCACATACCCTATTGAATTCAAAGCTATTTTGTAGAAAGTTGAAATTAACATATATTTTCAAAGACTTAGAAGTAAAGTGGACTTGTTTCTTTATAAAGTCTGGTTGTTTCAATCCTCCTTTACAAGCTACCATCTCAGCTTTTCATGACCTTTGTGAAAAGGACATTTTATGTATAGTTAACAGTAGAGCTGACAAAAAAATGTAACGACTAAAAAAGGAAAGAGATCGTTTCTTGAAATTAATTAAAGGTTTATGAAAGCCAACAATGGCAGTGGTCTTGTCATTATGTACCAGGATGATTACACCGAAGAAATGGAAAAAATGTTAGATAATCCTGCAGCATATAAAGGTGTGATACTACCTGATAGTCATTGTAGGCATAAATATGTTTACAGTATTTTATTATATTTCCTAAGTAACGATTCTATTACTTTTGAATGTTTTCAGTTTTGGAATGTTGAAGCTCCTTGAATAGCATTGCTGTTTAATATACCTAAGGTACAGTCATCTTTTTCCTATACCTTTCAGGCCTTCTGTTTCTGCTTCAGGTAGTGCTAATGAAGGTATTTCTATTTTTAGATCATATATTGAATCCCCTAGTACAAAAAAATGGACAGTAATATCAGAGATTCCTGGAACATTTTCTGTTCTTTTAAGTCTTTTAAAACTAAAACCTTGTTACTGACCTTGTTTACACTGGACATTAAATCTTTGTACACTAGTATTCCTATTGACAAGGGACTGGAATTTTTGAGGCTGTTTTTAGCCATATTTATCTTTATTTCTAATCATATGATTAGCACTTGTTAGTTAATGGAAACTATGTTGGAAAATAATTTCTTTTATTTTAATGGTAAGTATTACTGACAACTAAAGTGTCCTGCTCTGGGTCCAACTGTAGCACCTTCATTCGCTAATCTAGTCATGGGATGGTGGAAAACCCAGACACTTAAGAAAATCCCTTTCTTTTCACAGCATATCAAAGTATATAGGAGACTTGTGGATGGTCTGTTTTTTATTATTGATGCATCTAAAGGTGATATTGAGCAGTTTACTATTGATGTTAATAATAGTACCAGTTTTTTTTGTTTTTTGTTCTTGGTCATATGGGGACAAGTGTTCCTTATTTAGATGTTATAATTAGCTGGGATTTGGTCAAATGTATGTTTTCTAGTAAGATCTACAGGAAACCTTTCGAACAATTACTTGCACTATCATAGCACACACCCCTCCTTTATGAAAGAATATTCCTATGGGCGAAATGATTAGGCTCTCTAGACTTACCACTTAACAAAAGATTTTTTTTTGGAAGGCATCAAAGAAATTATTAGTATGTTTTGTGCTAGGGGTTATGATTTTAGCTTGTTACAGCAAACAGCTGAGTAAATTAAATGCAAGAGGGATACGTTTCCCCCCCATTTTTGTTAGAAGGCATTCCTAAGAAAATTGAACGCAGCACAAAATGTAACTTTAGTAGTAGTTTTATTTTGCAAATGACAGTTGATGATGCCAACATTGAAAGAAATGTTAGTGAAAATTGGAAGATTTTTAAGGGTAATCCTGAAATATACAATATTGCTGGTTCTTCTCCTAGTTTTGGTTGTAAAAAGTATAGGTCCATTAAGCAATATTTAGAGAATGAAGATACAAAAAGAACCATAGCACATACCAATAAAAGTAATGACATGTTTAAGTGTGGCTTCTACAGTGCCTGCGATTTCATTTTGAAAGGTCCAAGCACTAATTTAAGACATATGGATAGCGGTATTAAAATTAATGAACGTTATGATTGTAATTCTATGGGTTTAATATATATCGCAGTGTGTTCATATTGTGATGCTTTCTATATAGGAATGACTACACAAAAATTCTCTGAAAGAAATAAGGAACATTTATATGCTATTAGAGCCAGAGATGGTAACAGTGCTTTGTTTAAGCACACATTGACTTGTGGCTCCTTTAAAAAATGTATTTTTCTGTTTTGGAGTACCTACCCTTTGATTTTAGAGGGAGATGTTATAAGAAGCAGCTTTTAAGAAAAGAAACTTTATGGCAGCTAAAAATGCAGGGATAAGTTCCCGGGGTTAAATGAAACAATATTTATCAAGTGTGTTTTATAATGTTGGCTTTTGTAAGATTTTTATTGAAGATATATTATGTTTAATTAATTGCTTGAAACTAATGAGATAATTGAAAAATGATTTTGATTGGTTTAGTTGTTTTATAAAATGGTTGCAATGTTTTTATTTTTCATTCTGATGAAGTCCTGTGTCAGACGAAAGCACTTAATAAAACTATTGGAAAGTTATAACTGTCTTCTCTTTCTGCTACACCAGTGGATGATTTTGTTGTTTCAAAGCCTAATGTCATGGTCATAGGACACTCCATATTGAGACACACAGATGTCCCCCTCACCAGAATGGACAAGGAGAAGGGTCACGGTCAGCTGCCTATCGGGTGCCAGGATATGTCAGATCATGCATGCATTCAGGTCATTCAACAACAAGTACTGTTATAACTCTGTCATAGTTCACATTGGGGTGAATGACTTGAGATGTACCTCCCTGGACTATATGAAGAGAGGCGTGACTGATCCTTCAGATTATGTGTCCCAGGCAGGTATGACCCTAGCCCTAAGCAACATTCTACCTTCACCTAGGATGATACCACAATATAAACAAAAAATGATTGACTTCAACAATTGTCTTAGCTTCTGTTGTCATTCCAGAGGGATCCAGTATTTGTCAGCCTGGGAACACATGGTCGACAGCTACACTGCTTTGCCAGACATGGTCTGTACCTGCCCCCTCCCCTAGGCTTTTGGATACTGGCTAAGTTGCTTTCCTCCCCCATTGTGCCTTTTTTAAGCAATGTCAAAATGACAAAATTTCTGACATAGCAAAATCCACTTGAGACAAACTCAAGGTTCTGCTGCTTAATGCTAGGAGTCTAAACATGAAACTGAACTTTCTGGAAGCACTCTTCACCTTGGAAGATGCTGATGTCTGTGCAGTCACTGAAACATGGTTCAAGGCTGAAGAGAGCACCCCAGTTCTGCAAGGTTACAATGCCTTCCAGACGTTCAGAGCTACCAAATTTAATATCATACAACATACTAGTTCTGACCCACAAAATAATATACAACCCTGACTACACCCCTTCGCTTAAAAAACTGGTTACCCCATGTAACAACCTTAGATCACTGCGTTCATCCAGCCGACTCCTCATCCAGACCTGTAAATCTAATAATTTAGCCGGTGATTCTCTCCTTACCAACTCGGCAGGTAAAGCATGGAACAAATTACCTTCTGATATAACCTCACTCTCCTCTTTAAGTCAATTTAAAGCGAAACTTAAAATATACTTGGGGAAAATACGGAATTGCCATTGCATTAATCCTGGCTAGTTGAATCCTTGACTACGTTTAGATCTCAGGTGACCTGGCATTCACTGTAAATACTTGTACTGTGTCTATTCTTTATCATCCTGTATGATACTATGGAAATTATTTGTTAATGTGATGTGAATTGTAATTGTCTCTGTAACTTTAAATTTGCTACTGTTTGGAGCTTTTCTCCCCGGGCCTCCGCTGAAAATGGACATAAATCCAGTCGGATTATCCCGGTCAACAAATGCAAAATAAAAAAAATAAAATAAAGATTTCAGAATGAGCATGAAAGAACCAAAGTTGGAGTTGTATCCATCTTCATTAAAGCCAAGTACACCTCCAGACTGGTCAAACAGTACAACTCTCTCGAACTACTCCATGCCCAATTAACTATAGGTAAAACACCCTATCACATCATTGCTAGCTATAGGTCCCCCTACATCAACCAGAAAAGCATAATGCCTGCCTGGACTTAATGGAGTCACTTGCCATACAGTCCAACACCTTTGTCAAGGAAGATTTCAATTATCCCTCCATCGACTGGGTAAGATACACAAGCTTAAACATGTTTGCCCAGATGTCCTGGACTTTGTCAATTTATATTTTCTGGGACAAATAGTCTGCACCCTACAAGGGGCCCTCATGTCCTTGACATAGTACTCACCAGCATGGGTGGTCACTGCACAGTCCCCTATGTGATGCCTTCCCGACCATAAATCAGTCTCATTTGAAGTAACTGTTGGATCCCACATGCCCAAATGAGCAAAAATCTAAGGGACTTCTCCAACGCAAACTAGAGTCTACTAAGTGATGGTATAAAAAGCTTTATATCCCCTACAATCACGGGCAGTAATGACTCCTATGCAGAGATGTACACAAATGCCCTGAATAATTATCTTAGGAACTGCACAGACTTGCCTGTACCTGACCAGATTAAAACCAAGCCTTCCCAAAAAAACAAGCTACCTTGGTAGACATCTTGTATAAACAGATTGTGTAACAAAATGAAGAAACTAATGTCCAAGAACAAGAGGCAACTGCCTCTGCAGAAGAAGAATTCCCTCCACAGATTGAACAAGTGTCGTTCTTGGACATGGGCAATAAGTGCTGATTTTAGTCTCTGCTTGAACCAGACACCCTTGGGAACATGGGTTGAACTTGGCTAGTCTTGTAAGGGCCCTGGAGCCATTAGTCTAGTAACCTCCTATGATCCCAAGATCATATGAAGCAGATCAGAAGTCCTGTAAAGTCCTCTAAAGCTAATTATGAAGCTAAAATAGCATCCCTTGCCAAGGACAATCATAAGGCATTCTTTAACTATGTCCAAATCTAAAATCGAGTGCTCAGCTATGTGCCAGATTGGTAGTAGATGGTACCACTCACACTATAATGGAGGAAATTGCCAACCTGCTAGCTGACAGATTTGGTGCAAACTTCACCCCCCTATCCTCACCAGCCATACCCCTAAGCATACCTAACACCAGTTGTCTACCTAGCATCTCTAGAGATCAAGTCATATCTGTGCTCTCCAAGGCCAAAAACACAACCTCAATGGGACCAGATAACATCCCAAGTTGCTTACCAAGCAATCTAAAACATGACATAGCTGACACACTTGCCGTTCTCTTTAACCATAGCCTGAAAACTGGCTTTGTACCAGCAGAATGGAGAACAGCAACAGTAATCCCCTTGCATAAATTGGGCAATCAACTGGCCCTGGGAACAACAGACCTATATGTCTAACCAGCCTCATCTGCAAGGCCGTGGAAAGGATCATCATAGACCTTATCAACAGTGAAACATGCGACCTTCAAACTCTAGACACAACCCAGTTTGGCTTCACTATGGGTAGATCTTGCTTACTGAACCTGACAGACTTCTTCAAGAAAATCCCCAAAGCTCTGGATGAAGGTAAGACAGTGCATACTGGCTATCTGGACCTACGGGTAAGATCTTGCTTATTGAACCTGATAGACTTCTACAAAAAAATCACCAAAGTCGTAAATGAAGGTAAGACAATGCATACTAGCTATCCGGACCTAACCAAAGCCTTTGACATTATCACCCATTCAGATATCACTGAAAACTATCCTAGCTAGGTGTTAACCTTTACATCACTAGATGGGTAGCTAATTGGCTCACAAAACGAACACATACCGTCAAAGTTGGTGACTCCACCAGTAGACCCATCACTAGTGGTGTACTGCAAGGATCTCTACTGGGCCCTTTACTATTTGGAATCTATTTCTCAGAAGCCCAGGCTAAAGTAGATGCCTTTGCCTTACTAAGTTCATTGATGATTGTAAACTAGTAGCCAGAATCATTGAGTCCCCCAATGATGTTAACATATTACAGGAGGAGCTAACACAAACAAATGACTGGTGCCAGTCACAGTTTAAAACTAAATGTAAAAAGTGCACTATCATCCCATTTGGCAAAGCGGAATTCCCCACTGATTACAATACTGACAGCAACCCTCTAAGTTCAAACCCCGTAGTGCTAGATCTGGGAACACAGGTTGATCTGAACTTTGACCACCAGGTTTTCACAGTGGTAAAGAAAGATTTCTACACTGCACATCTCTTAAGTAAAGGCATTCAGGTCTAAGGATGTATAACCCTACTTTACTAGACCCTAATCAGACCATTAATAGAATACAATGCCACTTTCTGCATTTATGTCTCCAAACACCAGCAGCAACTGTTGAGACCACAGAGGTTTCTCACTAAGAAGATACAGGACCTCCTAACCATGGCCTGGGTGGATAGACTGAAAGCCCTGTCACTGTCATCTGTATCATACAGGCTACTGAAAGGTGACTTGTGTCTCTGACCCTGACCTAATGAAAATGCTGTACATCCACAAATCAAATGGCACTAGAGTCACTAGTCTAGGGATTTAAACCTTGCCAGTGACATTACCAGAACATGCTGGAGTGACAGGTATGTCTCCCAGAGATTGCTGCTTCTCTGGAATAAACTTCCAGTTCATGTGAAGCAGAGCTTCTCAATGACCCTATTCAAGGACAACTTGGACAAATGGATAGGTGATTGCAAATTCGCCCCTGGGGTGGCACCCATGCCCTCATGGACAGGGGTGGTTGGTGCTGTTCTGTAAAGTACTTCCATCTAACCAAGGACAATTGTGGCAATCCAGGACTAACATGGCTAGCCTTATAAAGGCTTTAGGGCTACTAGCCTAGTAATCTCCTATGAACCAGTACTACATTTTAGTGTGTTAAATCACTGAAAAAAGATATAATAATGTTAATAGTAAAGCCGATGTAAATTATCAGAATACTTATCTTTATACTGACAACAAAGAGGAGCAGGTTCTATTTATTTTAAAATGTAAACATGTTTCTTCTATGAAGCTACCATGAATGAATGAATGTTCTGGAACAAAGAAATAAGACTGTATGGAAGCATATTGTTAAATGTTCTGTTGAGAATTAACTTTGTCAATGTTGCTGACTTCCACATAGTTATATAACCTAGAAATTGCTATATGTTAAATAAGGGAGGTAGGTCAGGTAAAGGTGGACTATCGGCATTGCAAAATATATTGGTTGAATTGTTTTTGTGCCTTTTGTTGTTTTGGCTGTTTGTCTTTTTTGTGTCTCTGGGATTTCATTGTGTAATATTTAATATGTGAATATATTAGTTCTGGTGATTTTTATTTTCTGTAAAGGTGAGGTAGTTTTGATTTGGTGACCCTTGATTTTATGACATGAATCCATTAAAAGTTACATTATGCCATTACTTTGAACCAGTAAAGAGTAACTCATAAATCCTACATGTCTTTAAACAGAAACAAATAGACAAAATCTATCAGATCCATGCTAGATTTCTAGACAGGAGGAGTTTCCCATATACATGCAAAGTATAAATAATGTTTCATGAAATCTCCATTATGGGTGGTTTAAGTATCTGAATATATATAAAGGCAGATAGATCATTCAAGCAGCATGTATGTACAGACTTTTATGAACTTCATTACCATTAAGATTCTGAGGCTCACTGTTAAAATTTAAGTTAGGGGTTCTTGATACAATCATAAGTAATTCACCCAGTATGCTTTGCATGCCTGAAGTTATTCATTACACCTGGACTCTGAACCTACATCATTATATTTAAAATCAATATTAACCCTCGATGTACAAAAAAATAAGTCAAAATTCTGAAATTTTTCAAAAGAGGTATTTGACTCTAAATAGTGTACTGGTAAAGATTAAGTTGACAGAGCTGTATAACGAACAGTAAATAAGATAAGGTACGTTCGTATTCTGAAATATACTAAATGACGATATTAGAAAACATGTTCTTTTACTCGTAAGCACTAAATAATTACTACAGCACTCAACTTTCCTCACTTGTCTAGAGGAAAACAGTTTTTAGTACTTAATAAATAAGCACCTATCCAGGCATGTGTAAGGGTCAGCTCCCGGTATTTTCTCCTGTCTACCTATGAATCTGGGCATCTTGGGGCAATGCAGCAATTGCCTCATGTACACAGACAACCCTCTCCTCCTACCACCCAACACTACAACCTGTGAGAGATGCACTTATATAGCCAAACTGGAAGCAAAGCTCTCTTCACCCAAGACTGGACTAGACAGTCAAGAGGAGAAGGTAAACACTTGCACCACACCACACTCATCACATAGTCCCTCAAAACCTACACCACCAAAGCACACACACATAGAAACACAGAACACATACCTACATTCGTGGAAGGTCTCAATAAAAATTTGCTCAAGCAACAGAGACCTCCAAAGCAGAAACGCAAGCAACCTCCACCCCCACAACACAACCCAAATGACACAAAGCCCACAAACTCAGTGTGCCACTCAACCACAGCCCATAAGCTATAACAACGTACTCAACACTCTAGTCATAGGTGACTCTATAGTCAGGCACACTGATGTTCCACTCACCAGGCTAAACAAGGAGAAAGTTACTGTCAGCTGCCTGTCGGGAGCCAGGAACCACCACATAACGGATGCACTCAGGTCACTCCACAACAAGTATAAATATGACTCTGTCATTGTCCATGTTGGTGTGAATGACATGAGACGTACCTCCCTGGATTACATGAAAAGAGACATGGAGGAGCTCTCTGATCTTGTAGCCCAGGCAGATATGACCCTAGCCCTGAGTAGCATCCTGCCATCACCCAGAATGATACCACAGTACAAAGACAAAATGATTGACTTCAACAATTGGCTAAGCTTCTCGTGTCATTCTAAATGGATCCAGTATCTGTCTGCCTGGGATGACATGATCAACAGACCACAATGCTTTGCCAGAGATGGCCTGCACCTGTCGCTCTTGGGGTTCCAGATACAGGCTAAGGCTCTTGCCACCCCTATAGTGCCTTTTTTAGGCAAGGTTCAAATGACAAATTCATCACTGTAACAGGTACAATGCTACTCAATGCTAGAAGTCTAAACCTCAAAATGCATTCACTCGAGGCACTCCTTAAAATGGAGAACATCGACATCTGTGCAGTGATAGAGACCTGGTTCAAGGCTCCAGAGAGCACCCCTGCATTACCAGGCTATAATTCTTACCACACCTTTTGGCCACCTTACCTAGACCAAAACACTAAAGGTGGAGGCGTGTCCATATTCATTAAGGATGTCCACACCTCCAGGCTAGTTGCTCAGCATAATGCATCCCGGATTATCCAAGTGCAACTAACTCTGGGCAAGACAGCAATTCAAATTGTAACTTGCGACAGATCCCCCACCATGCCCCAGGATTCCCACTCCTCATTTCTTGATACACTGGAAAATATTAGGCTACAACCCAACAACCTCATAATGGGTGATTTCAACTACCCCACCATTAACTGGGAAAACTACTCATGTACCAACTCTTTTACTCAACGTTTTCTGGAATTCATAAATTCCAAAGCCTTGGATCACCTTATCCACACCCCCACCAGGGGCATCAATATCCCAGACCTGGTCATTACCAACATGGGCGACTGGTGTTCCACACCTGAGGTCAATTCCTTGTTGGTCAGATCCGACCACAAGCTAATCACCCTAGACATCCACATCCCGCCCCCACCTCCCATTAGGGAAACCACAGTAAAAAAATTCTCCAAACCCAACTTCACGCTTCTTAAGTCAGAAGTGGCAAACTTCGCAACACCAATGCAGATGGACAATAGAGGTACTAGTGCTGAATCCTACATAAATGCACTTTATAAGCACTTAACATGAGTGCATGGATCGTGCTATCTCTAACAGAACCAAGATGCAATCCTCCAAAAAAAGGAATCCAATCTGGTGGCCCCCTGCCATAAACAAACTATACAACAGAAGAAAAAAACTGTTGCAAAAAAGAGTAAAATCCCATGCTTGGAGGAACTCCCTGGTCAGCTTCAGTAAGAAGCTGGGATCCCTCATAAAATCCTTCAAAGCTAGTTACAAAAATAAAATTGCCACTCATTCTAAAGACAACCATAAAGCATTCCATAGCTATGTTAAGAATCTCAATGGCAACACTCAGATCTGCTCTGAGTTACAGCACAATGGCACTAAATATACAGAACCAACTGATATTGCCAACATCCTGGCAGATAGGTTCAGTGCTAACTTTACCCCTCTCTCACCCCCTGAAGGGCCCATCTCTATACCAGAAGAATGCAAAGTTCCTGTAATCATGGCTGCACAGGTAAAAAACACAATCTCCAAAGCCAAGAACACAACATCCATGGGACCTGACAACATCCCAGGCTGCGTTCTACATGAACTACAGAATGAACTGGCACCCCACCTAAGCACCATGTTCAATCATAGCCTCACCTCAGGCTTTGTACCCACTGAATGGTGCACACCGATGGTTATCCCACTCCACAAAGGGGGAGCCACCACAGACCCCAGGAACTACCGCCCCATTAGCCTAATGAGCCTGGTCTGCAAGGCCATGTAAGTAATCATCATGGAACTTATAAACAAAGACATTGGTAATCTTCAAACTCTGGACCCCACTCAGTTCGGGTTTGCAAAAGGCAAATCATGCCTCCTAAACCTAATAGACTTCTTTGAAGCAGTCACCAAAGCCGTAGACGAGGGTAAGGTAGTTCACACAGCCTATCTAGATCTCGCCAAGGCATTTGACACCATCCCCCACTCTGGAATTATAGATAAACTCACTAAACTAGGTATAAATCCCTATGTCACAAGATGGGTTGCCAACTGGCTCACTGACAGAACCCACACTGTGAAAGTAGCAAACTCCAAATCCAACTTCAGACCAGTGACAAGTGGAGTACCACATGACTCAGTCCTGGGTCCTCTCCTGTTTGGCATCTACTTTTCTGAAGTACAGACTAACACAGAGGCTAATGAATTTCACAGATGACTGCAAGCTAGAAGCCGTAATCGAAACTCCTAACGATGTGGACATCCTACAAAAGGGCCTCACTGAGACAGATGCCTGGTGTCAAAGCCATGGCCTCAAGCTCAATGCCAAAAAGTGCACTGTCATCCCCTTTGGTAAAAACTCTGTAACCATGAGCTACCACATAGGTTGTAGTCTACTTAACAATGAAAATGTGATGAGACCTTGGGACACAGGTGGACAGTAGTCTCTCCTTTGATAATCACATCGCCACAGTAGTCAGGAGATCCTTCTACATGGCACACCTCATCACAAAAGGTTTTTCATCCAGGAAAAAAGAGGTAATTGTTCCCCTCTACTCATCACTCATTAGACCCATTATAGAGTATAACGCCGCTTTTGGTATGTACCTCACAAGACATCTACAATAACTGGAAAGTCCGCAGAAATACCTCACAAAGAGGATTACCGGCCTCAAACAGATGCTCTACGCAGACCGTCTCAAAAAACTCCAGCTTTACTCTGCCACATATGGCCTACTCAGGCCCATGTCAAACCCAGAGCTGTTGGACATGCTCCACGTAAAGAAATCCCAATCCCTCCAAGCTACACGCGCTAGGGACCTAAACCTTGTCACCACAATAAACAGAACATGCTGGAGGGATAGAATCCTGTCCCAGAGACTTCCCATACTCTGGAACAAACTACCTATCTATATCAAACAAAGCTCCTCATTAGCACTCTTCAAGAAAAATTTTGATGATTGGATGGGAAATAGGAAATTCACCCCGGGGATCTCCTCTGGGGCTGTTCTCGACAGGGGCACAGGAAAATAATTTTCTTGGGTGGCGAAAGCCAGGGTACCTTTTTGGCTAGGCTTATATAGGCCCTAGGGCCAATAGCCTAGTACCTACCTATGAACCTATGGACAAAATACATACATAGGAAAGAATAAACAGCATATTTGGCTGACTTACAAAATAACAAGGCTATAGAAAAATAAGGAACAAATATGTAAGAGTTTCCCACCAAAGCACAACATGTATAAAAGAAAAGCACACCAAATCAAAATCAAAAGAACTGATTAACAGATTGAAGCATACATTTGAAGAAAAACACCATATTGAAAGATAACCAAAAAAATGTTTATAATTAAATAACTAATCAAAAATCCAACAAAACGAAAATGACCACCGAGGCTAAGGCTTCCAATTTTAATAGAACAAAGGCAACAATGTAAAAAAGCATACAGAAGGATAAACGCTTTCACGTAGTTGACTACGCTTCATCAGATCCTAAATACAGCTCAGAAAGCACTTTTTATATACCATCACAATACAGAAATAAGCAACACATTGCACCTTATTAAACAATCAAGTAATAACAATTAAAACAATTAAAACCAATAAAACAATCAGGACGTCTTGATTTTTTCTACTGCCCCTAGCTACTAATTCAGGTTTTATACAGACAGCAACATTAAGTCCTGGATATAAATGAGCTTGCATTCTCAAAATCCATCTAAGTTCAGTTCTCTCCAAGATGTTATTCCTATTACCCCCTCTAGTAGTGATTTTTAATGGCTGCAACACCCTAAAACTAAAGTGTGTGTATTGTGCTCAATGACATGTTTAGCTAACGCATTCTGTGCATTTCTATTTTTGATGTCATATAAATGACCATAAATCCTATCCTTTAGGCGCTTCACTGTCTTGCCCACATAGAAATGATTTCAATCATTACAGTTAGCTAAATATAATAAATTTAAAGTTTCACAAGAAGCATGAAACCTAGGTGAAAATTCAAAGTCCAGGTAAGGATGTTTAAAAGCCTGGAACTTACTGACAGTATTGCACATCTTACAGTTCATGCATGGAAAAGTGCCAAAAGGCAAACTTTCCACTGATTTTTCATGGCCATATCTACAAAGCAATTGTTTCAAATTTTTATTATTTTTATATACAAAGGCTGGTGCGTCACCTATAATGTCAACAGTGGCCCTATCAACCATTAGCAAATGCCAATTGCGTTCAAGTACCTCTTGCATAAGTAAATTATCATTGGCACACTTTGTCATAAAACAGACCTTCTCATTTCTATCTCTTTTGCTTGCTTTATTTGAGTTAATTTTCAGATTCCCATAGGTGGATTGACTAGGAGTACAAGCACCTCATCTCTAATAGCCCTAGTCATTGTAGTAGCATAACCCCTGTCACTAAACAGTAAACTAATCAAAAATAGAATTCACAGTTGTAATATTAGACAGATATATGGAGAAAATCATTATTTATTTGTGTTTAATTGGTCAATATTGATCAATGCACTACCCAGATAAACAAATATAAATAAAAATAAATATTATATATATATATATATATATATATATATATATATATGTGTGTGTGTGTGTGTGTGTGTGTGTGTGTGTGTGTGTGGGAGGGCTACAAAATCCTGAAGACCAAAATCCTGAGACCAAAAATCTCAAAATTTCAAAATACTGACAACACACAGGATACCAGCACTTACTATATTCAAGCACAAGTACATATAAATCATATTACTCTTCTCCAAGTACAAGCAGGGGGGCAAGCCCCTCTGCAACCCCCACTGCTCTCAACTCCGAGATTGCACTTAGTGTAGTGTAGTGCAATCTCAGAGTCATACCTACCAACCGTCCCAAATTACTTGTTTTTTACCGAGTTTTGGGGTCCCAGTAATGGAGTGCCATGATTCCTGAGTGGCACCCCTTTATTTCTGATTTTTTAATCTATTCTTTTTTAGAATTCACGCTTTCGGAGCCGACATCATCACGTGCGTGATGATGTCAACTCCGTCAGCATTAGCCACGCATCTGTTTGAAGGCACAGGATTTTGAATATTAAGCCGCGGGTCCTCTGTTAAGTGCAGGATTTCTGCTTGCTGTAATTGCCGCGCATCTGTTGTTTGAATATTAAGCTGCGGATCTGCTGTTAAGCCGCAGACAATTTAAAGCAGGATTTCTGTTCTGGGAGGACGACTGCCTGCCTTGTAAGTCAGAGCAACGAACGCGGTCGATAAGGTACCTAATAGAGCTAGCTGAAGGAATGAGTGAGTGTGTGTGTGTGTGTGTGTGTGTGTGTGTGTGTGTGTGTGTGTGTGTGTGTGTGTGTGTGTGTGTGTGTGTGTGTGTGTGTGTGTGTGTGTGTGTGTGTGTGTGTATACCAACCCCATGGTCACACTTACTCGAAGAAGGGAGAAAAATCTGTAAAAAGTGAATTACTGCCAGAGTACAATTAGAAGTTGCTCCGACAATGTTTTGGAGAAAAGTATTTGGCCTTATGCTGTTTGACTTCTTTTTCTTTGAGCTTCTGAAGCTCGCAGAGTTTCCTTCAAGACTGTGTAGGAAAATCAAGTTTCAAATATTGAATTTTAGTTCATTATTATATAAAATTCCTAAAGAGCCATTTTCAATAATTTTTCTCATTTTGAAGCCGTCAGTTGTTATGGTACATGCAAATGCCTGTGTATAATTCACTATGATGCTGTCCATATCAAATAAAGCTGTATTACAAAAGATTCCTTATAACCTCTTTAAACGAGACACTTTATCAGAATGTACTTCATTTAGAAATACCTATTTTATATATGTCACTTTGACCCTTGGAAAAAAAGACTCTGTCATTTTTTTTTTTGTACATAAGAGATGAGAGCTAGTACTGTTCACATAATTATTCACAAATATAGCCTTCTTAATATATTGACTGCTTATATTTTGTTTTTGTACACATCTTCCTAACATCTGATTGTGCAGCTTTAGTCTTTGCCCAGAACCTATAGCAATGTTCATGCACACAGATTTATCTTGCAGTTAACAGACTCCTTTTTGAATGTAGATTCTAACATTATATTATCCAATATCTAATTTATACACAACAGTGTTGACATTTTCTTGTAATTCCCTAGTCCATTCAGTTAGTGAGTTTCTTGGCACTTGTTACACTTTGTTCCCTCTGCTTCTACATTTAGTTAATTTTGCATAATATTCACAAAATGCACTTCTGCTGAACTGAAAGACATCTGCTTTTGGCTACTTATTTAGTTCCATGTCATATATATATATATATATATATATATATATATATATATATATATATATATATATGGAAATGTTCTGAAAAGGACAGTTTTGTCATTATTGGTTTATGCATTTTGTTTCATTGCCTACTGGAAAAATGTTCAAACAATAATTTTAAAATGCGCTCTAACTTAAGTCTAACAAGTGTGCCGTGTTATACAAGGAATATAATTTAATAAAGTCAGGACGGTGTATCAATGAACGCAAGTATGTTTTTTGTTTTGTGTGCAAGGGGCCTATGATTTGAAAACAGCCCAAAGGTAATCTTTATCCACCACTGGCCAGATGCATTTCCTTTGGATGTGGTGTGGGTTTCAATGCTGTTTCAATGAATGAGTTTCAAGGGCAGAGAAGTTTTAATGCCAAGTCTATTTTCATTGTGAGACAGTATTGCTTTGTTTTAGCAGATATCTATTAGTGTTTCTTGATTGTGCTATAAAATGTAAAAAAATAAAATCCAGATAATCATTGTAGAAGTAAAGCAGTATGCACACATTAGTGTTTATGGTAAATTTGGTGAAATAGCCAGGTAATGGGACATTGGAATGGCTGCAGGGGGAATCTAGTGCTATATTTTGGTTCTGTCCTTCATTTTGCGTTTAAAAGTTGGTATCCCACAATTCCATTGGAGTGGGCGGGGCTGTGTAATTATGTATGCAAATGTTACGTAAATCAGCGTACAGATTTGTACCTATTTTTCATGGGCCTTGTCCAGATTTTTGATGTTTCCAGGTTGAGAGGTATACTCAGAGTTGATATATTTAAGTAGCAGGTGGGGGGGGTGCAGGGGGGCTTGCCCCCCTGCATATAGTTGAAGGGTAATATGTTTCTGTATGTACTTGTGCTGGAATATAGTAAGTGTTGGTATCCTTTGTATTTTCAGTATTTTGAGTTTTCAGTATTTTGAATTTTTGATATTTTGGTCTCAGGATTTTGGGCTTTCAGGATTCTGTAGCGCTCCCATATCTATATCTATATCTATATCTATATCTATATCTATATCTATATCTATATCTATATCTATATCTATATATCTATATATATCTGTGTGGGTATATATATATATATATATATATATATATATATATATATATATATAGAGAGAGTCCTGCGGTAGTGGTGCTGTGGTAATGTTGTTGCCTCACAGCAAGACGTTGTCCCGTTCGATTCTCAGCTAGAGCATCTTCTGTGTGGAGGCATGCATGAATGGGCATGCCTTCGTTGAAGGTTGTGCATCAGGGCTGGTAACTCGGCATGTAAAAATCCACTACCAAACATTAGCGGACCGGAGTTCCGCTGTGGCAACCCCTAACTGGGATAAGCCAAAAGACACAACAACAACATATATATATCTTAGCTGGATAGGTGGGCTGATGTTACACAGAATTCTTCTGCAATAACGTGGACACAAAAAACTTCCTTGAATATTTTCTAACCACCTTAACTCACAAAGATTGAAAATAATTAGAAAAGTATAGCGATACAATAGTTTCTTTACAAAGATTAATTTACTGCTGCACTAGAAAAATCTGTTATACTGAATTGCTGAGCTGGATACCAATGTAGGACTGCTTTTACACAAGACTTAAAGTAGCTTAACACAACCACATTTTTGTTATTCCATAAATCAGTGAAAAGTGGCAGTCTGTACCAATAGACAATTTGTGAATGTGAGTTGTCAAGGTTTGCTCATGCATGGCAGAGTGTAATCACAAAGATAAAGTGTAAGTGATCAACCTTCAAGCCATGCATGAGTTAAGTCCCAGCCTAACCCACAACTAAAGAATGTATATTGATATTACACTATGGCTTCATTTTATCCTGTCAGTTATACATTGTTATGATATTTTTGTTTTATGCCTTCCTTTTATTGTGGCGGTTTGGGCCCTGTAAAAGTAGAATGCATTCTGTTTAGCTGTTCCAATGCACATTTCAAATTGATTTACTTTTCCAGCACTTTGTCATATAATAAACATGCACGTGTGTAATAAAGACATGCAAAGCATACATGTATACACATACACAAGCACACATAGTTGTTTGGGTGGTAAACTGGCTTACATTTTTTTTAATTAACAGCAGTCCTGTAATACTTGCCAGCTTCTTTTTTAACTTTTCAATTTGACTGACATTTAAAATTTTAGAGCATATAATGGCAACTACAGCTATAGTTGTCAAAAAGAACAATACCAATGTGACATACTACTGGTATGTACATCAGAGTTTCTTTCAGTTTCTGAAAGGGCGCGTGAGTGATTATCTCTAGCTAGCTTTTTATGTTCATCTTTTGATATATATTTGGAGTAGTTTGTACATCTGGAAATGCAGAATTATGGAATGCAATATGCTTCACTACTAAGAGTGATTATTTGTAGTGCTGAAGTCCTGAGGGAACTCCAAATGAAGCATGGTTCAATGAAGCTTTTGAGTGTGTGTGTGTGTGTGTGTGTGTGTGTGTGTGTGTGTGTGTGTGTGTGTGTGTGTGTGTGTGTGTGTATTTGCGCGCATGTCAGTGTGTGCGTGCATCGTATGTGTTTGTGTGTGTGTGTGTGTATTGTAATGCAACAGTGTCTGAATATTCCCATGTGTCTTACATTACTGATAAGCAGAAACTGATCAGTAACATGTTTCCTTCTTTGTCCTATTATTGACTTGCCCAGCAGAAGGCAATGCTACAGTCAAACTTGGTGGCATTTGTCTTATTTTTCTACAAAAAATTGTTGATTTAGTTTTAAAACAACTGCTTCACAAGCTAGGTGGCATTGATTTTTCTAAATGTGGCTGTTGTTGTTTTTCCCATGAGTAATTTAAAAATTCCTTCACAGATGAATAACAGTTTGAGGTATTCTAATTTCTCTAATATATATGAGCATGCTACATAATACCTAACATCTCAGCGCAGTTCCTCTCTTCAAAGTTGGACCTGAATTAGGCACTGTATGTGTCAAACTGTTAAGCATAATACATACATAGTAGTGTTTTAGAAGACCCAAGTACTATTGCTGTAAAGATAATCTGTCAAGCCATGCCTGCTAAAAAGGACCATTTTCTATGAAAAACTGTGTTTCTCAAGTCACAATCAGCAAAACAACAGAAAATATACTTTTCTCCACATTGTAGCAACCTCAGGGGTTGTTATATGCCTAACAGGTTCAATGGTGGGGTCTTTGAGTAAGTAAATGGAAGAGGCTACAAATTCACTATGCTTTTATTCAATTTTGCAGATATACTGATGTTACCTTTAGTGCTGTAAGTGTTTAAAGCATACTGCAGCTCCACATTCCTGCTATCCAATACCGTAGATGTTCCAGGACTGCCTTCACTGTGTTTCATATTGCAAAATAGTGTGTGCTCCTTCCCCTTAGAAATGTAGGCTACCTTATAGCTGATACATTCATTCTGCAATAAATTTCTACTATGCTCACCCCTGCTCCACAGTATATACTGTCCATGTTTTACCTAACCTGTGTGTGTATTTCATGTATAATAGACTTCCATCATACACATTCCTGCCTGGCTGGCATGTGATATAGAATCTTGGGGATGCATTCATTGTTCAGTATACTTCAGTTATGCATGTTTTTTTTGTTTTCAGTGGTACCTCCTGCTTATTTCTAAGTGTGCAGAAGCTCCAGGATTTCATTTAATGAAATGTTGTCTATATCTTCTTTTTTAAAATTAAGATTGTATGCTTTATAACATTATGTTATGAATGGGGTATATTATTATATAAAATAATTACCATTGCTGATTTTTGGTATAATTTAATTTATTTATTTATTAGTATGTTGTTGAGATGTAAAGATTTTTTATAGGCATTGCAGATGAGAGTTTTTAATGTTGGTTGAATGGGGGTGGGATTTGTTTTGTTGCATTATCCATGCATATATTTTATTATATACTTATACAGATATACTGTATAGCTGGACAGTTGTAATAAGTTATGTTTTAAATTAGCTGTTAATGTTTCAATGTTTTAATGTTGCTAATGTAGGCAGGAATCAATTCTGATAATATAATGCGGTTTATATGGGTACAGTTTTATTTGAATAGAGTAATCACATGACGTTTGAGTGATTTTAAATTGTGGCATGTTCATAGGTAGGTACTAGGCTATTGGCCCTAGGGCCTATATAAGCCTGGCCAAATGGTACCCTAGCTTTTGCCACCCAAGAAAATTATTTTCCTGTCCCCCTGTCAAGCAGAGCCACAGAAGTGATCCCCAGGGTGAATTTCCTATTTCCCATCCAATCATCAAGATTTTTCTTGAAGAGTGCTAATGAAGAGCTTTGTTTGATATAGATAGGTAGTTTGTTCCAGAGTATGGGAAGTCTCTGAGACAGGAATCTATCCCTCCAGCATGTTCTGTTTATTGTGGTGACAAGGTTTAGGTCCCTAGAGTGTGTAGCTCGGATGGACTGGGATTTCTTTAAGTGGAGCATGTCCAACAGCTCTGGGTTTGACTTAGCTTTGTATGTTAGGCAGAGATCACCTCTGAGTAGGCAATATGTGACAGAGTAAAGCTGGAGTTTTTTTGTGTGGAGTTACATATTGTATTTGTTCTGAAGAAGTCCCGTTTACCTTGCGGATGATAGCCCTTAATATTTTCTTAGCTGTGTGGATTTTTTTGTATAATAAAATTTGAGTGCTGTGCAGTGGAGTTTCCAATGTGTTTTTTCTTGACTTGTGATTATACATCACTTGGTGGATTCTCTGGTTTTTGGTGTCTAGATACCCTAACAGGAATTATTTTCCGCTAACTCATGGTTAAAACTCCCAGGGCCACCAGTATTCTGTGTGAAAATCTTCTCCTCATGAGAATGCCCAAACTGCAGCATATTTCAGGGTGACTCCCTGTCACCATTGCTATTTTGCCTTGCCATTAATCCATTAAGCTGTTTACTTAACAGCTTAGGTCATGGCTATAATTTGGCTTCTAAAAAAACAACAAAGTCTAATGACTTCTCATCTTCTCTTTGTCGATGATTTAAAAATGTATAGCTCACCAGATGAGGAACTGAAAGCACAGCTGCAGGTTGTCAAAACTTTTTCAGATGATATTGGAATGTCATTTGGTCTTGATAAATGTGCAAAAGCAACCTTTAAAAAAGGAAAATTGCAGCACCAGGAAAACATCAGTTTGGGACAAGAATGTGATATAAAAGAACTTGAGCAAGAGGGGGTGTATAAATACTTGGGAATTGATGAAGGATCAACAATAAAACATGAACAAATGTAAATAAAGCTTAGTAAGGAGTACTTTAGAAGACTTAAATTAATCCTGAAAACAGCACTGACACCTAGGAACAAGATTCAAGCTATAAATCAATTTGCTCTTCCTGTCCTAACTTATAGTTTTGGAGTGATTGACAAGCCCCAAAAAGTGTTGGATAGATTGGATATTAAAACAAGAAGGATGATTCATGCTCACCAAATGATTTATAAAAATCAGTGTATACCAAGATTATATATTTCCCATTCTGAAGGAGGGATGGGCCTCCTTGAAATTGATTACATGTATAGATCTGCAATTGTGGGACTCCACACATATTTACTGACCTTACAAGATCCAAATGTGGTGAAAGTTTTGAAACATGAGGAGAATAAATCTAAGATGACATCTCTGCTTAATTTTGCAGAAGCATATCAATGTCAAGCAGGAATGGAAATCAAACCAGAAGTGGATAAAAACCAGGCAGCAACCGAATGTGCTAAAAAACAAATGAAAGAATATAAGATGAAGGACCAGATGAGAAGGCAAGAAATGTGGAAAAAACATAAATATAGTTGCAAGTATAGAAAACTTCTGGAAGAGCCTCATGTTGATCAAGGATGAACACAGGAATGGTTAAGGAGAGGTGAATTCACATCAAGAAATGAAAGGTTAATAATTGCAGCTCAAGATAGTGGGCTATGTACACGCTGGTTTACTAAGTCCATTGAACATGTGGGAGAAACAGACATATGTAGGTTTTGTGGAACCAAATTGGAAAGAGTCACACACCTTATTGCTGGTTGTGACTCTCTAATGGCAGAGGGACTGCATACTGAAAGGCATAATAATGTGGCAAGAATATTATACTGGAGATTGTGTAAACATTATGGAATCGAAGTGGCTGAAAAACACTGGAAACATGAGCCACAGAGAATCATAGAAAATGATGAAGTTTACATCACATGGGATGTGGAATAGTATTGTGGAATGGAAAATCACTGATGAAGGTTGAACTGCCGAAACCAGTTTGATTTTCCTTGAATAAACCGTGTATTTCACTCTTTTGGTGCTGAACCTACTTTTTTGAATTTCATTAGAGATTTCCCAATTTGATTTTTGGCTGGAGTACCTTCTGTGCAGAGTCTGCATATCCTCCCTGTATTCTCGTGTTTATTTTCTGGGTGCTCCAGTTTCCTCCCACATTCCAAAGACATGCAGTAGGTGGATTGGACACTTTAAATTGGCCATAGGTGTGATTGTGTGTGAGAGAGTATTGTGTGGAAGAGATACAGTGGCAGGGATAGCCATCTGGTGGTGAAAACCTTGGCTCTAGATGATTGTCACTGTAGAAATGACACCCTGACCCCATGTGCAAAATGGAAAAAAATGATTGGGATGAATGTGGATGAATCTTTAGCAAAATTAAAGAAGGCTAAAGATGGAAAAGTCAAAGCCATTTTAAAGGAATTAAATATGACTCAATAGATTTACTCAGAAAATGCAACTTTTACAGGATAAAAGGGGTGATAATCCCAAAGAACTGATGTAAGAGATGCTTAAATGATCAGGGTAGTGAGCTCCGTGAACCACTGCAGATAAACAAGGTCACAAACATTAGAGTAATAGGATGAATGTAAATTCAAATGTCATTAATCACTAACTTAAAGTATGAATGATGAACAATATCAAAGAAATACAGCATGTCAATCGCTAATAAGACCCTGCAAATCTGTAAAATATTTGCAGATGACAGTCTCTACAGAAACATTCAATTCAGTTTCCAGGGCATCAACAGAAAAAGTCTCAATTCTCTGTAGTCAGTCCTCAAACAAGGAAGCACATGGCTTCATAAAAGTGAAATAAAATATTTATCTTCATGGCCATTATCTTGAACTAGAACCATGTCAATAGCAGACAACCTCTCTAATTTATCCAAAAATCAAAGCCACACTTCTCAAAATGGTCAGAAAATGGTCAGGAAACCAGCAACCTTCTCCATACCTCAAAAACTTAGCATTTCACCACTCGTGCATTAAAAAATATAAAGTATTAAATCAGAAAGTTGTATCAGTACTCATCTCATAAACTTACATTTCCCTCAACTTTCTACAACAGGAAAATCAACCATGTAGAGAAATATCCACAACAGAATAGATCCACAAATCATTAAAATACTACTGCAACCTTAGAATCTACACCAGCATCCTACAGACATATTAACTATTCAGCTCCACAAATCATCTGTCAGAATTCTAACACTCATATATCCTTATCCACATCTAAAATAAGTCATCATCACTGCCAGCCTCCTTTTTTCACATTTTTGCATGGGGCTTGCAGTGTCATATCAACATTAGTCAGTGTGAGCAAATCACCTGGAGGCAGTGTTTAAAAAACTGAATGGCTAGCCCAAGCATTTTCTCAAAAGTAAATGTGCATACACTGTTCTACTTACCTATTAGCTGCAAGCTTTTTTAAGGCACAGCTTTGGAGCGCTGTCTAGTTGAGTGACTTAGTCACAGAGTAGACAGAAGGAGGCTGACACACTCAAAACCTGGAAAGCAGTATTAGCCTCTTTATCACCTTAATCCCCTCTGTTAAACCATCAGACTAAGATAGTTCAACAGCAAACCTAATTCATGGTTTAAAATTATGAGTGAACACAGAAGTCCCTATCCAAAAAGTGTGCTTCCAATACTCCCTGCTGTAGATATACATGTACAGTGGATATAAAAAAGTTTACACATCCCTGTTAAAATGCCAAGTGCAAGTTATAGGTCACATTAAAGGTGGGAAAAGCTTTGAAATGATTTATTGTGGTCTCATTTTTTTACATCACAAAAAGCATTTTAACAGGGGTGTGTAAACTTTTTATATCCACTGTATGTATATATATATATATATATATATATATATATATATATATATATATATATATATATATATATATATATATATATATATATATATATATATATATATATATATATATATGTGTGTGTGTGTGTGTGTGTGGGTCTACTTCTCATCATCAAATTCACACATCACCGAATTTCAGAAACCCGACTTTGGTTTAGCGAAAGTGCAGCTGAATGAAAAGGCAGTTTTCTGAACCACGCTTTGTCAAAGAACTATTGGCATTTCTGGCATTATGTGAAAGAAAAAGTATGGGTTTTTTTGTATTATCTGCAGTGGAACATATGCAGCAGTTGGAGCATCTTGATATGGATCGCAATACAGTGCAGATAAGGAAATATACCCTTTTCCCCACTGTAGTGTGATCTTGGAGTTGGTATATATAAGAAGCGGGGGAGGGTTGGGGTATAGGGGGGCTTGCCCACTGCAAAAATGTGTTTTAAGTGGCTTTCATGGGGTTTTTTTATAGGTTTGACTGGTTTTGTTGTTCGGAGATGTGCAGTTCAGAAAAGTGACTTTTCATTGAACTGTACTTTCGCTTAACTGGTGCCGGGTTTCTGAAATTCAGTGATGCCTGAATTCAGTGACGAAACGTAGATCAACATATATATATATATATATATATATATAAAACAAATGCAGCAACCACTGCAACCACCATGGCTATCATAAAATTAAAACTTTAATACAATAAAACATTCATAAAGATTAGCGCTTTCGGATAACTCAGTATCTTTCATCAGATCAAACCTTCAATACAAACAACTTCATGAGTGAATCAAAATCACTGCAATAGTCTACGCCCCTTTAGGGCTGGTTTGAGAGGTAGATTGCTGTTAAGCCTAGGTAGCTTATCAGCCTGTAAGTTACCTATCCAATTCATCTCAGCTGTCTCAGTAACATTCACTAACTCTCCTCCCCTTGCATTGTCATTAATGACCTGTAGGGCCAAGAACCGAAAGCTGTGACCATTCTTCTCCAGTATATATTTCATCGAGGGATTCTTAAAATTATTTAACTTAATGTCACTTATATGTTTTGAAATGCATTCCTTAAAATGGCGATTAGTCTTGCCAATATAAAAGGAACTGCATAAAACACAGCAAGCAGCATAAATAATGTTTCTGGTCCTGCAGTCTGCGTAAGATCTCAGCTTGTATATTTTGCCATTCACTGGATGTACAAAAACACCTGAGGTTAAAATATATTACAACTGATGCACATGCGGCAAGGAAAAGTTCCTTTTTTGTAGGAAATTGGCTTAGATCTGATTAAAGAGCTGTTGCATAGAATCTGCTTTAGATTCTTACAATTCCTAAATGAGAAACACAGTGTGTCACCAACAATTCTTCTAATATTGTTGTTACTAGTGAGAATACACCAATTACGTTTAATCCTATTACATATCTGTTGTGTGTCAGTAGTATACTTAAAAACTATCCTATTCCTATGTGACGGCTTATGATGTAAAGTCTCATACTGCAAAAAGTATCCCCTTGAAAAATATGGTGCTCCTCTAGATATTCTTAGTGATGAAACTTTTTTAGAGAGCCTTTCAACTTCATTACGGCCAAATCTTCATTCAAAAAACATGTTCTTAATCATGGCATCTGCTGCTGTATAGTCATTTTCATCCATGTGCAGCCTTGATGCTCATAGAAGTTGTCCCTTAACTATGTTAGAATAAATATGTTGTGGATGCATACTGTTATGTATTAACAGATTATACTATAAGAGCTGCAAGAGAAACAAAGAAGTACTGATCATTATTTTGTATAGTTAAACTAATGTCTAAAATATTTATGTGCATATTGGACTTCTCCATAGTAAATTCAAGTTCTACTTCCTACATAATCCACAAATTTATAGAGTTCTTGTTCAGGGCCAGACCACAGAAAAAACACGTCATCCATGAATCTTTTAAGTGTAACAGGTGGCCAGCGAAAGGACTGTTATTAAGTATAAAGTCCACCTCCCACTTCGCTAACACCAAGTTCGCATATGAGTTAGCACAGGGAGTTTCCATTGCTACCCCTGGTCGTTGCCAATATATATTCTGCTTAAACATTAGGACACTGTTTTCCAACACCATCTTTAACAGCAGCAACAAATAGATATTACCCGAGTCAAACACAGTACTTTCATTAAGATAAGCTTTAACAGATTTCAAACCATAGTTATTTAGTATGACCATAAAAAGGCTCTGTATATCCATGATGACCATGTAAGTAATCTTTGTCATTTCATATGTTGTCTTGTAGTTAAATAATGATGGTAAAAAATCTTTGGTATTTCTTTAAGACAGTGGGTACATGGTCTAGGGCTTCTCTCAGTCTTCGTTCAATATATATATTTAGACATGGGCTCAGTGAGGCAGCCAGCCCCGGCCACAGTATGGTGTAGTGGAGGATCAAGGACTGTTTGTAAATTTTTGGCAACCCTTTTATCACAGGTATTAATGGAGGCTCCACTATAAAAAAATCACACAAATCTCTGGTTATTTTATTAAATATTAATAGGTCTTTCACTGTGTCATGAATCAACTGAATCATTCTATTTACTTGTAATCGATTAATTCTCTTGTATTTTGTCTCATCAGATAGCATATTGTTCATTTTCATATCATATACATTACCTACACACACTGACCACTGCTACTAACCAACTTGCACTCAGTGGCAACATCCACCCTAACCCAGGGCCCTCCACTACTACACCCACTGCTACAAACCTACATGGACCTAATATCCCTTGCAAGCAAAAACCCTCTGACCTATTAATACTCAGTATAAACATGCACAGTATCATGAATAAAATTGAAGAGCTACATGCTTCTATATCCTTCTCTAACCCTGACATTGTACTCATAACCGAGACCTGGCTCAAGCCCCACATCAAAGATACCACCATAGCCCCTCCTGGCTACAACATCCTTAGATGTGATCGAATAGCTAAAAGAGGTGGGGGCATTGCCCTACTTACAGGCACAACCTTACTCTCCAACAAATATGGAAAGATATCCCAACTTTCGGCTATGCAGAAACCTTGTTTGCAAATATAAAATTAAACCAGCAGAAACAACTCAACATTATAGGTGTCTACTTACCACTAGGCAAGAATATTGCCACTATAGAGTCCATTTTACATTGGACTTCCACCGCCCTTCCACAGGAGACACTTATCCTGGGGACTTCAACATTGATTGGTCCTCTATCACGGCATCCCCTCGAAGTATCACTTAAACCTATCTAACTTCACACAGCTTATCCAAACCCTCACCCGTATAGACAAATCCACCAAAAAGGAATCCATATTAGACTGGAATCTAACCAACAAGCCTTCATCTCCCAATATATCTGGTATGTTACCTGACTCCCTCAGTGATCACCCACATTCAAACTAAGACAGCACACAAAACCCATAAAAACCCCCATACTACTTTCTATCCATAGTTCCAAAAATTTTCTACCAGACCAATTCATCAATACCTTAAAAAAATAAATTGGTCGCCTCTTAAAACTCTACCATTAGATGAAGCCTTGGAGTACTTTAATACTACTTTCTTAGGTATCCTTAATCTTATGGCCCCACAATGTATAATTCATACTAAAACCAACCCAGCCCCCTGGATCTCAAAGGACACAAGATCCCTACTCAAACAACAAGACATAGCTTGGGCAACCTATCATACCAACAAAACAAGTACACATCGACAATACTTCCTAGATCTCAGAAACAAAACAAAAAAACAAATAAGTAATAACAAAAAAAGTTGTTATATCCAGCCACAAAAAACTCACTACAACAATCCACAAAAAATCTGGTCTGCAGTCAACCACATTCTCCAACCATTCAAAATCACCCCCCCCCCAAACCCTAGCACTGAAGGTGATAACAACGATATTGCCACCCAGTTTAATGACTATTTCATCTTTTCCATCCAAAAGTTATTCAACAATTTCCCCATTACTATTACAAATAGCCCCAAAATACAAAACTGTCACCGTACGACCAACACCCAATTCTCTCTTAAACCAGTTCCAACTGACCTAATTCGTAAACACCTTGCCAAATTGAAACCCACCACTCTCGCTGCTGATATACTATCCACTGATTACCTCAGGATTGCCACCTCTGCCATCACCTACCCCATTTCCATACTCAAAAATAGATCCATAGTTGAACACACTGTCCCCTCTCTCTGGAAAATTTCTTAAATCGTCTCCCTACACAAATGTGGTTACTTGACAGAACTTAGTAATTATTGCCCCATTGCTTATACTATCTCCCCTATCAAAAATCTTAGAAAAAATGTGTGCACACCCAACTACTGAATCGTCTTCTTCAATATAACCTGCTAACCATAGTACTACCTCTGCACTTATATCCTTTACTGACCACGTCAACCAACAAAGAAATCTCGGTAACTTAGTATTTGTTGTCTTCCTGGACCCTGTCAAAGGCATTTGACACGGTATCCCACTGCAAATTACTATCGACACTCTCTGAGCTCAATCTGGATAACTCCTCTCTGCTGTGGTTTAAAAATTATCTGTCCCTCTGGCAACAAGCTCTTAAATGGCATGACTCTTTCTCCTCTCTCCTCCCAGTGGGACAAGGTGTTCTGCAAGGATCCATTCTTGGTCCCTTACTATTTTCCATCTTTACAAATAACCTCTGCTTGGCTACCCAACAGACTAATATAATATAGTATGCTGATGACACTACCCTTATTTGCTCAGCCCCCTCTCTACAATTACTCCAAGATAGAACTCAGGAAGCCTTCACTACTATAGAAAAATGATTAAATTCCTCCCAACTCATACTAAACCCATCTAAGACCCAACTCATGATCTTTCACCCATCCAAAACTTTCACCCCTACCTTGCCATTCTCAATAACATCTTCCAATAATACCCTTACACACCAGTAACTCAAGCCAAGCTACTAGGTGTAACTATTGACCAAAACCTAAAATTTGACAAACATATAGCACTAACAATTGCCAAAGTTCATAACAAACTAGGTTCATTCGACTGCTGCAAGAGCTTCCTCACATAGGAATCCCATATCACTCTCTCTCGTACCCATCTACTCTCCACTTTACTATATCCTTCCCCAGTTCTAACTAACCTAAACAAATCTGACCTTCTGAAACTATCTACCTGCTACAATAAAATCTCAAAATGTGCAACCAATGCTAAGTTTCGTTCTCATCACTGCCTTTCCCTAAGACAAGTAGGATGGTTAGAACTCCCTGACCTACTAAAATACAATCAACTTCTCCTGACCCATCAATCAACTTCTCCTGACCCATCAACTGCTATACCAACCAAATAAAATACCTGCCCTCTCTGGTCTGCTCACCTTCCATAATACTGCGCGTCAACTAAGATCTTCCAATACCACCCTGACTGTTATCAATTGCTTAAATAGCTCAGGCCAATCTCTTTATTCCTATGCAGTTGCTAAGGCCTGGAACTCTCTACCCCCTGGCATTAAATGTTTAAATAGTAAACATACTTTCAAATCCCTATTAAAAAATCTCCTATTCAAAACTTGGATATGTTCTTGTACAGAACCAGACTAATTTCAGCTATTCCTGACTTACAACATCCCAAGATCACGTGTACTGTGTAGTTTCACTTAGTGCATAGTACTGTGAACCAGGTGTTTAGGCAATCTTTATAGTTATTATTTCTAGTTTATGACCCTGTTTGTCTATGGAAACTTATTTTTGAATGTATGTTCAACCAGTTCTATATATGTTGTATAATATATTGTTTAATTGTTTCTCAATATTCTAACCACTGTATGTTGCTTCAATTGTAAAACTCTGATTTTTACTCCTTTTATATGTTGTATGCTCTTTGTACAAAATAGCTATGTTTATATAATTTTTTTATTATTATTTTTTATAATTTTTTACTATGTATTTGGAGCTTTTCTCCCCAGGCCTCTGCTGAAAATGGTCACCTTGTGTCCAGTCGAACTAACCCAGTAAACAAATGGAAAATAAATACATAAAAATAAAATGCAGCTGCATTAAGAACCTACGGCACCACCTTTGTCCGCAGGTAAAATTACAATGTTATCATTAGCTTGCAATTCATCTAATGCACGCTTCTGTTCAAATGTCAGATTATAGGGCAATGTTTATGCTGATTAAGCAGCTGAGATATCTGCACTTCATACACTTTTAAGAAAGAGCCTGTCTTAGGAATAAACGATAACCCTTTATTAATAACAGATAAATGATGTATTGAAAAGGAGAAGTTACTTAGGTTTACAACTAAACCATTATTGTCATTTACTTCACCAGTGTTCAGTTCCGGTCTCTTGACAATTTCCTCCTCTTTCTCCCTCTGTTTATAGAATGATTGTTTTTCTGTGTAGTTACATATGGCAGGGGAAGAGGTAATGAGGGTATGGGAAAAAGCAAAGGGGCTTGCATCCATTCTTTTCGTCTTGCACCCAAATCTTTAACAGCATTGTTGCCAGAAGTAGTAGTAGCATGAGCACTCATCAAACTGTTAAAACTATTCGAGTTCACAGTGTTGTTATCTACAGCAACAGTATCAATAGTGTCAGTATTACTGGTTGAAGCATTGATATCATTTCTATGTGGCTCTACAAAGGCTATGTCTTTCCTGTTGTTACTAGTTTCAGTGGCGCACCTCCTAGGCCATGTAAAGACACGCCCATTAACAAAGTCACTGTGATTCCTTATAAGTTTCATAGTTTTTGCTCTCTCAAGTTTACTGCCACATGCAGTTAACATTCAAAAATAAACCATTTAGTTTCTCAACATTAATGTGTTTGGTGTACTTACTTTCCATCTGCTGTTGCTTCTTTTTATCCTCAGCGATTAAAGTCCATTCTTTTGGTTCAAAGTGTTCTAAAATTAGTCGTATACAAGTAAAGATTGTCTCCATATTCAGTTGTTGCCATTTTTTCAATAATTCCAGTTGTGAATTCCCATAAATAGGCATAACTAGCACCCTCAAACCATGTGGCATGATCTTATAATGAAGACAAGCTTCAAAGTGAAAACATTGCCACTGTATCTGCTTTAATTTATACAGTAGGTCTTCCAACTCTCTATACAATGGTATAAATGTATCTGTCTCCAACTGTTCATACTCAGTAGTTAGTTCACCATCAAGACACTCAGAAAACTTAATCCGCAGCAAAAGATTGGCCAGGCTGTGAACAAAATCTTTGGTGAACAAAGATTGCACATTCTTCTTTTGTGTAGGATGATAGTCCAATTCTGTATTAGAAAGATCAGGCCTCACACCACTTTCTGCATGTTAAGCTGCTCCTTGTTAAAACTTGGCATAAAACAAACAAAAAACAACAACAAGCCAGCTATCAAAGGAAAGCACCATAGTAAAATGTATCCAGCAAATGCAGCAACCAGTGCAACCACCACGGCTATCATAAAATTAAAACTTTAATAAAAACAGAGGTGGCTAACTTCGCGGCACCCATGCAATTGCAGAACAGCTGCATGACCACTAAATCATACACTAATGCCCTCTATGAACACGTACACAAATGCATGAATCTCGCCATATCCAATAGAACCAAGATGCTCTCCTCCAAAAAAAGGAAGCCAATCTGGTGGTCTCCTGCCATAAACAAACTCTACAACAGAAGGGGGAAAATGATGAGAAATAAGGTGAAGTCCCAAAACTGAAAAAACTCCCTTATCAGCATCAACAAAAAGCTGAGATTCCTCATCAAATCCTCTAAAGCTAGCTATGAAAACAGAATTGCAGCAGATAGTAAAGACAACCACAAGGCCTTCTATAGTTATGTAAAGAATCTCCACAACACTACCCAGATTTGCTCGGAGCTGTTGCACAATGGCACCTCCTATACATAGCCAACTGATATTGCCAATATACTGGTCGACAGATTCAGTGCCAACTTTACCCCTCCCTCCCCCAGAATAGGACCAATCACAATATCAATAGATTGCCAGGCACCCAGTATTACTGCTGCACAGATTAAAACAGCACTGTCCAAGGCCAAGAATACAGCTTCTATGGGACCTGACAATATCCCTGGCTGTGTTCTACATAAACTACAGAGTGAACTGGTACATCACCTGTGTGTCCTGTTCAAGTACAGCCTCACCTCAGGCTTTGTCCGTACCAAACGGGGCACTGCTACAGTCATCCCTCTCCACAAAGGAGGAGCAAATACAGACCCTGGGAACTATTGTCCCATTAGCCTGACAAGTCTGATATGCAAAGCTATGGAACGCATCATCATGGACCTAATAAACAAAGATATAGGTAACCTCCAAACTCTGGATCCCACCCAGTTTGGTTTTATGAAGGGTAGATCATGCCTGCTCAACCTAGTCAACTTATTTGAATCAGTCACCAGAGCTGTGGATGAAGGCAAGGTGGTTCATACAGTCTACCTTGATCTGGCCAAGGCCTTTGATAACATTCCCCACTCAGGAAATCATAAAAAAACTCACTAAGCTAAGTATCAACCCTTATATCACTAGGTGGGTTGCAAACTGCCTCACAGATAGAACCCACAGTGTGAAAGCAGCTGACTCCAAGTCAGACTGTCAACCAGTCACGAGTGGAGTCCCACAGGGTTCGGTCCTGGGTCCTCTCCTGTTTGGTATCTTACTTCTCTGAATTCCAGGCCAACATGAAGGGACACTGGCTGACAAAGTTCGCATACGATTGCAAGTTCGGAGCCATAATTAACTCCCCAAGTGATGTTGACATCCTACAGAAAAGCCTCACTGAGACCAATGTCAGTGTCAGAACCAAGGCCTTAAGCTCAATGCCAAAAAATGTGTCATCATCCCCTTTGGGAAAACCCTGGTTGCCATGAATTACCACATCGATGGCAGTCCACTGAACACAGAAGACGTCATAAGAGATCTGGTAACGCAGGTTGACAGCAACCTCTCTTTTGACCAGCACCACATTGCCACTGTGGTCAGAATGTCCTTCTATGTGGCACATCTCATTACTAAGGGTTTTGCATCCAGGAAGAAAGAGGTCATTGTCTCCCTCTACTCTACCCTCATTA